>NC_090914.1:12119400-12161900 GCF_040956055.1 Brachionichthys hirsutus | reverse complement strand
GGAACATGTGCTGGTGAGACCGTTAAAACACGAGTCCTGGTTCTGCTGTCTGCCGTGACACGCCGTGATGGGATAGAACCCAGAGACGGGCGAGTAACAGCTAGCGGGCGAGTAGCGACTAGCGGGCGAGTAGCGACTAGCGGGCGAGTAGCGACTAGCGGGCGAGTAGCGACTAGCGGGCGAGTAGCGACTAGCGGGCGAGTAGCGACTAGCGGGCGAGTAGCGACTAGCGGGCGAGTAGCGGCTAACGGGCGAGTAGCAGCTAGCGGGCGAGTAGCAGCTAGCGGGCGAGTAGCAGCTAGCGGGCGAGTAGCGACTAGCGGGCGAGTAGCGACTAGCGGGCGAGTAGCGGCTAACGGGCGAGTAGCAGCTAGCGGGCGAGTAGCGGCTAGCGGGCGAGTAGCGACTAGCGGGCGAGTAGCGGCTAACGGGCGACTAGCGGGCGAGTAGCGGCTAGCGGGCGAGTAGCGGCTAGCGGGCGAGTAGCGACTAGCGGGCGAGCAGCGGCCGGCGGGCGCGTGGGTTGGGGTGTTGCTCGCCCCCCCCCCTGGTTAGGGTTGGGGAGTTACTTGGGGGGGGGGGGGGGGGGGGGCGTTACTCGGCTGTCATAATACGTCCTTCGACGCCTGTCCAGGGTTGCCTTTGACATTGCATGCCCCGCCCCTTTGCAGCACGCCATGAAGCACCTGAACCTGCAGCCGCTGGACCCCCATGGAGCCGACTTCTCCAGGGTTCGGATGTGGAACCTGAACAACTGGGCCCAACACTACCGGCAGACCCTGGTGTTCAGCTCCATCCAGGACCCGCAGATCAACGGCATCCTCGCCAAGCACTGCGCCAACTACCGTGGACAGGTGCTGTTACACGCCATGGCCGTTACCGGGGTCGGTGGAGGTCCCGTCTCCATGACCGTTACCGGGGTCGGTGGAGGTCCCGTCTCCATGACCGTTACCGGGGTCAGAGGAGGTCCCGCCTCCATGACCGTTACCGGGGTCGGTGGAGGTCGCCGTCTCCATGACCGTTACCGGGGTCAGTGGAGGTCCCGCCTCCGTGACCGTTACCGGGGCCAGAGGAGATTCCGCCTCCATGACCGTTACCGGGGTCGGTGGAGGTCGCCGTCTCCATGACCGTTACCGGGGTCAGTGGAGGTCCCGTCTCCATGACCGTTACCGGGGTCGGAGGAGGTCCCGCCTCCGTGACCGTTACCGGGGTCGGTGGAGGTCGCCGTCTCCATGACCGTTACCGGGGTCAGAGGAGATTCCGCCTCCATGACCGTTACCGGGGTCAGTGGAGGTCCCGTCTCCGTGACCGTTACCGGGGTCAGAGGAGGTCCCGCCTCCATGACCATTACCGGGGTCAGTGGAGGTCGCCGTCTCCATGACCGTTACCGGGGTCAGAGGAGGTCCCGTCTCCATGACCGTTACCGGGGTCAGTGGAGGTCCCGTCTCCATGACCGTTACCGGGGTCGGTGGAGGTCGCCGTCTCCATGACCGTTACCGGGGTCGGAGGAGGTCCCGCCTCCGTGACCGTTACCGGGGTCGGTGGAGGTCGCCGTCTCCATGACCGTTACCGGGGTCAGAGGAGGTCCCGTCTCCGTGACCGTTACCGGGGTCGGTGGAGGTCCCGTCTCCGTGACCGTTACCGGGGTCGGTGGAGGTCGCCGTCTCCATGACCGTTACCGGGGTCAGAGGAGGTCCCGTCTCCGTGACCGTTACCGGGGTCGGTGGAGGTCCCGTCTCCATGACCGTTACCGGGGTCAGTGGAGGTCCCGTCTCCGTGACCGTTACCGGGGTCAGAGGAGGTCCCGCCTCCATGACCATTACCGGGGTCGGTGGAGGTCGCCGTCTCCATGACCGTTACCGGGGTCAGAGGAGATCCCGCCTCCGTGACCACTACCGGGTCCGGTGGAGGTTGCCGCCTCCATGACCGTTACCGGGTCCTCAGGTTACATCCCAGGGAAGCTGCTCGGACCTGAGAACATGTTTCTGGTTCCTTGTGTCCCAGATCTCCACCAAGAACATGCCGACCACTGGTTCCATCTGCCAGGTGCTGGTTCAGCTGCCTCACGTGTTCCAGATGTTCTCCTCCGACAGTTTCCTGGACCAGGATGCCCGGTAAGGTGGTCTGAGACACACCGAGCCGCGTGGAGCGGCTGACCCGTTTCCTCCTTTCTCCTTCCTTTCCCGTGTCCTCCGTCCTGACCCGTTTCCTCCTTCCTGACCTCTTTCCTCCTTTGTCCTTCCTGACCCGTTTCCTCCTTTGTCCTTCCTGACCCGTTTCCTCCTTTGTCCTTCCTGACCCGTTTCCTCCTTTGTCCTTCCGGACCCGTTTCCTCCTTTGTCCTTCCTGACCCGTTTCCTCCTTCCGGACCCGTTCCCTGTGCAGGTTCCTGGTCTTCGTTGATAAAGTGCTGCCCCAGTACCGGGACTCGGCGATGTCCCACACGCTGATCTACGTCCCGTCTTATTTCGACTTCGTCCGTTTGCGTAATTACATGAAGAAAGAGGAGATGAACTTCGCCAGCATTTGTGAATATTCCAGCAAGTCGGACGTGTCCAGAGCGAGACACTTCTTCCAGACGGGGGACAAGCAGTTCCTGCTCTTCACCGAGCGCTTCCACTTCTACAAGAGGTCAGTTCTCGTCTCGGCGGCGCCCCCTCAGGTAGCTCCGCCTGGGTCCCGCCCCATGTTTGATTGGCCGATTAGCTTAGCAGCCACTGCCTTGCTGTTGGTAGTAAAGGGTTAAAGGTCACAGCACCAGCTCCTTTACGCTGAAGCAGTGTTTGTGGAGAATGATTTTATTATTACTCGTCCTTGTGAGACCCTGACCTCTGACCCCTTCTTTTAAGGTACACCATCAAAGGCATCCAGAACCTGATATTTTACGGCTTGCCATCCTTCCCCCACTTCTACAGCGAGGTGTGTAACATGCTGGCCGCGGGAGGTCAGGGGGGCGGGGCCAGCTGGACCTGCACTGCCCTCTACTCCCGCTACGATGCTAACAAGTTAGCCGCCATCACTGGAGCCCAGCGAGCGGGGCAGATGCTGCACTCCAACAAAAGCGTTCACCTCTTTATTACCGGAGGGGAGGACAAAGCGTGCTGATGGAACACGGCGAGGAAGGCCCGGTGCGTCCAATCAGGGTCCAGTGGGGGACGGACAGAGTGGGGCAATGTTTGACATCCCAGAACGTCCACTGGACGCTACGGGGACCGATTCCTGCTAACGTCCACTGGAAGCTACGGGGACCGATTCCTGCTAACGTCCACTGGACGCTACGGGGACCGATTCCTGCTAACGTCCACTGGAAGCTACGGGGACCGATTCCTGCTAACGTCCACTGGAAGCTACGGGGACCGATTCCTGCTAACGTCCACTGGAAGCTACGGGGACCGATTCCTGCTAACGTCCACTGGAAGCTACGGGGACCGATTCCTGCTAACGTCCACTGGACGCTACGGGGACCGATTCCTGCTAACGTCCACTGGACGCTACGGGGACCGATTCCTGCTAACGTCCACTGGAAGCTACGGGGACCGATTCCTGCTAACGTCCACTGGACGCTACGGGGACCGATTCCTGCTAACGTCCACTGGAAGCTACGGGGACCGATTCCTGCTAACGTCCACTGGAAGCTACGGGGACCGATTCCTGCTAACGTCCACTGGACGCTACGGGGACCGATTCCTGCTAACGTCCACTGGAAGCTACGGGGACCGATTCCTGCTAACGTCCACTGGACGCTACGGGGACCGATTCCTGCTAACGTCCACTGGAAGCTACGGGGACCGATTCCTGCTAACGTCCACTGGAAGCTACGGGGACCGATTCCTGCTAACGTCCACTGGACGCTACGGGGACCGATTCCTGCTAACGTCCACTGGAAGCTACGGGGACCGATTCCTGCTAACGTCCACTGGACGCTACGGGGACCGATTCCTGCTACACTTGGCTAGGCTAAGCTAAGCACAGAGCTGCCTTTGTGATTATTATTGGCTTTCATGTCTCATGAACGGAAGTCATCCACATAAATAAAATGGATAACTCGTATTTTAAGATTTAAAATGTGTCTCGCTCTTTAAATGTTCAGGATACAGTAAATATATTTTATTTGATAAAAGTTCCTGTTCGCACTGATAATGATAATAATGATCACTGATCAGGACCAATGAAGGTGTTAGCCTGTGTAGCCCTGGTGAACGGGGGTAGCTTTCATGTGGCGGCCTCAGACTCACCTCCAGACGACGATGGGCCGAGACAGGAACAAATATTTTCATCTACTTCTAGAGAAAACAGACAATATTTTGCTTGTATATATGCATAGGCGATCCAATATATATCTTGATACATGGGGTACGATACGTTTCAAAAGTTGGCGATTCGATTTACTAAAATGATTCGGTTCGATTTGATTCACTAGAATTACGAATTTGACTCAAATGGATGCGATGCAATCTGACGCCCTGTTGAACGCAGACGGTCAATTTTACAATATGTGTATATATATATTACCCTCAGTCACGTCTGTCCATGAGAGAGTCACTATTACCCTCAGTCACGTCTGTCCATGAGAGAGTCACTATTACCCTCAGTCACCGTCTGTCCATGAGAGAGAGTCACTATTACCCTCAGTCACGTCTGTCCATGAGAGAGTCACTATTACCCTCAGTCACGTCTGTCCATGAGAGAGTCACTATTACCCTCAGTCACCGTCTGTCCATGAGAGAGTCACTATTACCCTCAGTCACCGTCTGTCCATGAGAGAGAGTCACTATTACCCTCAGTCACGTCTGTCCATGAGAGAGTCACTATTACCCTCAGTCACGTCTGTCCATGAGAGAGTCACTATTACCCTCAGTCACGTCTGTCCATGAGAGAGAGTCACTATTACCCTCAGTCACGTCTGTCCATGAGAGAGAGTCACTATTACCCTCAGTCACCGTCTGTCCATGAGAGAGAGTCACTATTACCCTCGGTCACCATCTGTCCATGAGAGAGAGTCACTATTACCCTCAGTCACCGTCTGTCCATGAGAGGGAGTCACTATTACCCTCAGTCACCGTCTGTCCATGAGAGAGTCACTGTTACCCTCAGTCACCATCTGTCCATGAGAGAGTCACTATTACCCTCAGTCACCGTCTGTCCATGAGAGAGAGTCACTATTACCCTCAGTCACCGTCTGTCCATGAGAGAGAGTCACTATTACCCTCAGTCACCGTCTGTCCATGAGAGAGAGTCACTATTACCCTCAGTCACCGTCTGTCCATGAGAGAGAGTCACTATTACCCTCAGTCACGTCTGTCCATGAGAGAGAGTCACTATTACCCTCAGTCACCGTCTGTCCATGAGAGAGAGTCACTATTACCCTCGGTCACCATCTGTCCATGAGAGAGAGTCACTATTACCCTCAGTCACCGTCTGTCCATGAGAGAGAGTCACTATTACCCTCAGTCACCGTCTGTCCATGAGAGAGTCACTATTACCCTCAGTCACCATCTGTCCATGAGAGAGTCACTATTACCCTCAGTCACCGTCTGTCCATGAGAGAGAGTCACTATTACCCTCAGTCACGTCTGTCCATGAGAGAGTCACTATTACCCTCAGTCACGTCTGTCAATGAGAGAGAGTCACTATTACCCTTAGTCACGTCTGTCCATGAGAGAGAGTCACTATTACCCTCAGTCACGTCTGTCCATGAGAGAGTCACTATTACCCTCAGTCACGTCTGTCAATGAGAGAGAGTCACTATTACCCTCAGTCACGTCTGTCCATGAGAGAGAGTCACTATTACCCTCAGTCACGTCTGTCCATGAGAGAGAGTCACTATTACCCTCAGTCACCGTCTGTCCATGAGAGAGAGTCACTATTACCCTCAGTCATGTTTGTCCATGAGAGAGAGTCACTATTACCCTCAGTCACGTCTGTCCATGAGAGAGAGTCACTATTACCCTCAGTCACGTCTGTCCATGAGAGAGAGTCACTATTACCCTCAGTCACTGTCTGTCCATGAGAGAGAGTCACTATTACCCTCAGTCACCGTCTGTCCATGAGAGAGAGTCACTATTACCCTCAGTCACGTCTGTCCATGAGAGAGAGTCACTATTACCCTCAGTCACGTCTGTCCATGAGAGAGAGTCACTATTACCCTCAGTCACCGTCTGTCCATGAGAGAGAGTCACTATTACCCTCAGTCATGTCTGTCCATGAGAGAGAGTCACTATTACCCTCAGTCACGTCTGTCCATGAGAGAGAGTCACTATTACCCTCAGTCACGTCTGTCCATGAGAGAGAGTCACTATTACCCTCAGTCACTGTCTGTCCATGAGAGAGAGTCACTATTACCCTCAGTCACCGTCTGTCCATGAGAGAGAGTCACTATTACCCTCGGTCACCATCTGTCCATGAGAGAGAGTCACTATTACCCTCAGTCACCGTCTGTCCATGAGAGAGAGTCACTATTACCCTCAGTCACCGTCTGTCCATGAGAGAGTCACTATTACCCTCGGTCACCATCTGTCCATGAGAGAGTCACTATTACCCTCAGTCACCGTCTGTCCATGAGAGAGAGTCACTATTACCCTCAGTCACGTCTGTCCATGAGAGAGTCACTATTACCCTCAGTAACCGTCTGTCCATGAGAGAGAGTCACTATTACCCTCAGTCACGTCTGTCAATGAGAGAGAGTCACTATTACCCTCAGTCACGTCTGTCCATGAGAGAGAGTCACTATTACCCTCAGTCACGTCTGTCCATGAGAGAGAGTCACTATTACCCTCAGTCACCGTCTGTCCATGAGAGAGAGTCACTATTACCCTCAGTCATGTCTGTCCATGAGAGAGAGTCACTATTACCCTCAGTCACGTCTGTCCATGAGAGAGAGTCACTATTACCCTCAGTCACGTCTGTCCATGAGAGAGTCACTATTACCCTCAGTCACTGTCTGTCCATGAGAGAGAGTCACTATTACCCTCAGTCACTGTCTGTCCATGAGAGAGAGTCACTATTACCCTCAGTCACGTCTGTCCATGAGAGAGAGTCACTATTACCCTCAGTCACTGTCTGTCCATGAGAGAGAGTCACTATTACCCTCAGTCACTGTCTGTCCATGAGAGAGAGTCACTATTACCCTCAGTCACGTCTGTCCATGAGAGAGAGTCACTATTACCCTCAGTCACGTCTGTCCATGAGAGAGAGTCACTATTACCCTCAGTCACCGTCTGTCCATGAGAGAGAGTCACTATTACCCTCGGTCACCGTCTGTCCATGAGAGAGAGTCACTATTACCCTCAGTCACCGTCTGTCCATGAGAGAGAGTCACTATTACCCTCAGTCACCGTCTGTCCATGAGAGAGTCACTATTACCCTCAGTCACCATCTGTCCATGAGAGAGTCACTATTACCCTCAGTCACCGTCTGTCCATGAGAGAGAGTCACTATTACCCTCAGTCACGTCTGTCCATGAGAGAGTCACTATTACCCTCAGTCACCGTCTGTCCATGAGAGAGAGTCACTATTACCCTCAGTCACGTCTGTCAATGAGAGAGAGTCACTATTACTCTCAGTCACGTCTGTCCATGAGAGAGAGTCACTATTACCCTCAGTCACGTCTGTCCATGAGAGAGAGTCACTATTACCCTCAGTCACCGTCTGTCCATGAGAGAGAGTCACTATTACCCTCAGTCATGTCTGTCCATGAGAGAGAGTCACTATTACCCTCAGTCACTGTCTGTCCATGAGAGAGAGTCACTATTACCCTCAGTCACCGTCTGTCCATGAGAGAGAGTCACTATTACCCTCAGTCACCATCTGTCCATGAGAGAGAGTCACTATTACCCTCAGTCACGTCTGTCCATGAGAGAGAGTCACTATTACCCTCAGTCACTGTCTGTCCATGAGAGAGAGTCACTATTACCCTCATTCACCGTCTGTCCATGAGAGAGAGTCACTATTACCCTCAGTCACCATCTGTCCATGAGAGAGAGTCACTATTACCCTCAGTCACGTCTGTCCATGAGAGAGAGTCTCTATTACCCTCAGTCACCATCTGTCCATGAGAGAGAGTCACTATTACCCTCAGTCACGTCTGTCCATGAGAGACAGTCACTATTACCCTCAGTCACGTCTGTCCATGAGAGAGAGTCACTATTACCCTCAGTCACGTCTGTCCATGAGAGAGAGTCACTATTACCCTCAGTCACGTCTGTCCATGAGAGAGAGTCACTATTACCCTCAGTCACTGTCTGTCCATGAGAGAGAGTCACTATTACCCTCAGTCACTGTCTGTCCATGAGAGAGAGTCACTATTACCCTCAGTCACGTCTGTCCATGAGAGAGAGTCACTATTACCCTCAGTCACTGTCTGTCCATGAGAGAGAGTCACTATTACCCTCAGTCACGTCTGTCCATGAGAGAGAGTCACTATTACCCTCAGTCACTGTCTGTCCATGAGAGAGAGTCACTATTACCCTCAGTCACGTCTGTCCATGAGAGAGAGTCACTATTACCCTCAGTCACGTCTGTCCATGAGAGAGAGTCACTATTACCCTCAGTCACCGTCTGTCCATGAGAGAGAGTCACTATTACCCTCGGTCACCGTCTGTCCATGAGAGAGAGTCACTATTACCCTCAGTCACCGTCTGTCCATGAGAGAGAGTCACTATTACCCTCAGTCACCGTCTGTCCATGAGAGAGTCACTATTACCCTCAGTCACCATCTGTCCATGAGAGAGTCACTATTACCCTCAGTCACCGTCTGTCCATGAGAGAGAGTCACTATTACCCTCAGTCACGTCTGTCCATGAGAGAGTCACTATTACCCTCAGTCACCGTCTGTCCATGAGAGAGAGTCACTATTACCCTCGGTCACCGTCTGTCCATGAGAGAGAGTCACTATTACCCTCAGTCACCGTCTGTCCATGAGAGAGAGTCACTATTACCCTCAGTCACCGTCTGTCCATGAGAGAGTCACTATTACCCTCAGTCACCATCTGTCCATGAGAGAGTCACTATTACCCTCAGTCACCGTCTGTCCATGAGAGAGAGTCACTATTACCCTCAGTCACGTCTGTCCATGAGAGAGTCACTATTACCCTCAGTCACCGTCTGTCCATGAGAGAGAGTCACTATTACCCTCAGTCACGTCTGTCAATGAGAGAGAGTCACTATTACTCTGTCACGTCTGTCCATGAGAGAGAGTCACTATTACCCTCAGTCACGTCTGTCCATGAGAGAGAGTCACTATTACCCTCAGTCACCGTCTGTCCATGAGAGAGAGTCACTATTACCCTCAGTCATGTCTGTCCATGAGAGAGAGTCACTATTACCCTCAGTCACTGTCTGTCCATGAGAGAGAGTCACTATTACCCTCAGTCACCGTCTGTCCATGAGAGAGAGTCACTATTACCCTCAGTCACCATCTGTCTATGAGAGAGAGTCACTATTACCCTCAGTCACGTCTGTCCATGAGAGAGAGTCACTATTACCCTCAGTCACTGTCTGTCCATGAGAGAGAGTCACTATTACCCTCAGTCACCGTCTGTCCATGAGAGAGAGTCACTATTACCCTCAGTCACCATCTGTCCATGAGAGAGAGTCACTATTACCCTCAGTCACGTCTGTCCATGAGAGAGAGTCACTATTACCCTCAGTCACCATCTGTCCATGAGAGAGAGTCACTATTACCCTCAGTCACGTCTGTCCATGAGAGAGAGTCACTATTACCCTCAGTCACGTCTGTCCATGAGAGAGAGTCACTATTACCCTCAGTCACTGTCTGTCCATGAGAGAGAGTCACTATTACCCTCAGTCACTGTCTGTCCATGAGAGAGAGTCACTATTACCCTCAGTCACGTCTGTCCATGAGAGAGAGTCACTATTACCCTCAGTCACGTCTGTCCATGAGAGAGAGTCACTATTACCCTCAGTCACTGTCTGTCCATGAGAGAGAGTCACTATTACCCTCAGTCACCGTCTGTCCATGAGAGAGTCACTATTACCCTCAGTCACCGTCTGTCCATGAGAGAGAGTCACTATTACCCTCAGTCACATCTGTCCATGAGAGAGAGTCACTATTACCCTCGGTCACCGTCTGTCCATGAGAGAGAGTCACTATTACCCTCAGTCACGTCTGTCCATGAGAGAGTCACTATTACCCTCAGTCACGTCTGTCCATGAGAGAGAGTCACTATTACCCTCAGTCACGTCTGTCCATGAGAGAGAGTCACTGTTACCCTCAGTCACTGTCTGTCCATGAGAGAGAGTCACTATTACCCTCAGTCACTGTCTGTCCATGAGAGAGAGTCACTATTACCCTCAGTCACGTCTGTCCATGAGAGAGAGTCACTATTACCCTCAGTCACTGTCTGTCCATGAGAGAGAGTCACTATTACCCTCAGTCACTGTCTGTCCATGAGAGAGAGTCACTATTACCCTCAGTCACGTCTGTCCATGAGAGAGAGTCACTATTACCCTCAGTCACTGTCTGTCCATGGGAGAGAGTCACTATTACCCTCAGTCACTGTCTGTCCATGAGAGAGAGTCACTATTACCCTCAGTCACGTCTGTCCATGAGAGAGAGTCACTATTACCCTCAGTCACGTCTGTCCATGAGAGAGAGTCACTATTACCCTCAGTCACGTCTGTCCATGAGAGAGAGTCACTATTACCCTCAGTCACGTCTGTCCATGAGAGAGAGTCACTATTACCCTCAGTCACATCTGTCCATGAGAGAGAGTCACTATTACCCTCAGTCACGTCTGTCCATGAGAGAGAGTCACTATTACCCTCAATCACTGTCTGTCCATGAGAGAGAGTCACTATTACCCTCAGTCACGTCTGTCCATGAGAGAGAGTCACTATTACCCTCAGTCACTGTCTGTCCATGAGAGAGAGTCACGTCTGTCCATGAGAGAGAGTCACTATTACCCTCAGTCACGTCTGTCCATGAGAGAGAGTCACTATTACCCTCAGTCACGTCTGTCCATGAGAGAGAGTCACTATTACCCTCAGTCGCGTCTGTCCATGAGAGAGAGTCACTATTACCCTCAGTCACGTCTGTCCATGAGAGAGAGTCACTATTACCCTCAGTCACTGTCTGTCCATGAGAGAGAGTCACTATTACCCTCAGTCACGTCTGTCCATGAGAGAGAGTCACTATTACCCTCAGTCACTGTCTGTCCATGAGAGAGAGTCACTATTACCCTCAGTCACGTCTGTCCATGAGAGAGAGTCACTATTACCCTCAGTCACGTCTGTCCATGAGAGAGAGTCACTATTACCCTCAGTCACCGTCTGTCCATGAGAGAGAGTCACTATTACCCTCGGTCACCGTCTGTCCATGAGAGAGAGTCACTATTACCCTCAGTCACCGTCTGTCCATGAGAGAGAGTCACTATTACCCTCAGTCACCGTCTGTCCATGAGAGAGTCACTATTACCCTCAGTCACCATCTGTCCATGAGAGAGTCACTATTACCCTCAGTCACCGTCTGTCCATGAGAGAGAGTCACTATTACCCTCAGTCACGTCTGTCCATGAGAGAGTCACTATTACCCTCAGTCACGTCTGTCAATGAGAGAGAGTCACTATTACTCTGTCACGTCTGTCCATGAGAGAGAGTCACTATTACCCTCAGTCACGTCTGTCCATGAGAGAGAGTCACTATTACCCTCAGTCACCGTCTGTCCATGAGAGAGAGTCACTATTACCCTCAGTCACTGTCTGTCCATGAGAGAGAGTCACTATTACCCTCAGTCACGTCTGTCCATGAGAGAGAGTCACTATTACCCTCAGTCACTGTCTGTCCATGAGAGAGAGTCACTATTACCCTCAGTCACGTCTGTCCATGAGAGAGAGTCACTATTACCCTCAGTCACTGTCTGTCCATGAGAGAGAGTCACTATTACCCTCAGTCACGTCTGTCCATGAGAGAGAGTCACTATTACCCTCAGTCACGTCTGTCCATGAGAGAGAGTCACTATTACCCTCAGTCACCGTCTGTCCATGAGAGAGAGTCACTATTACCCTCGGTCACCGTCTGTCCATGAGAGAGAGTCACTATTACCCTCAGTCACCGTCTGTCCATGAGAGAGAGTCACTATTACCCTCAGTCACCGTCTGTCCATGAGAGAGTCACTATTACCCTCAGTCACCATCTGTCCATGAGAGAGTCACTATTACCCTCAGTCACCGTCTGTCCATGAGAGAGAGTCACTATTACCCTCAGTCACGTCTGTCCATGAGAGAGTCACTATTACCCTCAGTCACCGTCTGTCCATGAGAGAGAGTCACTATTACCCTCAGTCACGTCTGTCAATGAGAGAGAGTCACTATTACTCTGTCACGTCTGTCCATGAGAGAGAGTCACTATTACCCTCAGTCACGTCTGTCCATGAGAGAGAGTCACTATTACCCTCAGTCACCGTCTGTCCATGAGAGAGAGTCACTATTACCCTCAGTCATGTCTGTCCATGAGAGAGAGTCACTATTACCCTCAGTCACTGTCTGTCCATGAGAGAGAGTCACTATTACCCTCAGTCACCGTCTGTCCATGAGAGAGAGTCACTATTACCCTCAGTCACCATCTGTCTAAGAGAGAGTCACTATTACCCTCAGTCACGTCTGTCCATGAGAGAGAGTCACTATTACCCTCAGTCACTGTCTGTCCATGAGAGAGAGTCACTATTACCCTCAGTCACCGTCTGTCCATGAGAGAGAGTCACTATTACCCTCAGTCACCATCTGTCCATGAGAGAGAGTCACTATTACCCTCAGTCACGTCTGTCCATGAGAGAGAGTCACTATTACCCTCAGTCACCATCTGTCCATGAGAGAGAGTCACTATTACCCTCAGTCACGTCTGTCCATGAGAGAGAGTCACTATTACCCTCAGTCACGTCTGTCCATGAGAGAGAGTCACTATTACCCTCAGTCACTGTCTGTCCATGAGAGAGAGTCACTATTACCCTCAGTCACTGTCTGTCCATGAGAGAGAGTCACTATTACCCTCAGTCACGTCTGTCCATGAGAGAGAGTCACTATTACCCTCAGTCACGTCTGTCCATGAGAGAGAGTCACTATTACCCTCAGTCACTGTCTGTCCATGAGAGAGAGTCACTATTACCCTCAGTCACCGTCTGTCCATGAGAGAGTCACTATTACCCTCAGTCACCGTCTGTCCATGAGAGAGAGTCACTATTACCCTCAGTCACATCTGTCCATGAGAGAGAGTCACTATTACCCTCGGTCACCGTCTGTCCATGAGAGAGAGTCACTATTACCCTCAGTCACGTCTGTCCATGAGAGAGTCACTATTACCCTCAGTCACGTCTGTCCATGAGAGAGAGTCACTATTACCCTCAGTCACGTCTGTCCATGAGAGAGAGTCACTGTTACCCTCAGTCACTGTCTGTCCATGAGAGAGAGTCACTATTACCCTCAGTCACTGTCTGTCCATGAGAGAGAGTCACTATTACCCTCAGTCACGTCTGTCCATGAGAGAGAGTCACTATTACCCTCAGTCACTGTCTGTCCATGAGAGAGAGTCACTATTACCCTCAGTCACTGTCTGTCCATGAGAGAGAGTCACTATTACCCTCAGTCACGTCTGTCCATGAGAGAGAGTCACTATTACCCTCAGTCACTGTCTGTCCATGGGAGAGAGTCACTATTACCCTCAGTCACTGTCTGTCCATGAGAGAGAGTCACTATTACCCTCAGTCACGTCTGTCCATGAGAGAGAGTCACTATTACCCTCAGTCACGTCTGTCCATGAGAGAGAGTCACTATTACCCTCAGTCACGTCTGTCCATGAGAGAGAGTCACTATTACCCTCAGTCACGTCTGTCCATGAGAGAGAGTCACTATTACCCTCAGTCACATCTGTCCATGAGAGAGAGTCACTATTACCCTCAGTCACGTCTGTCCATGAGAGAGAGTCACTATTACCCTCAATCACTGTCTGTCCATGAGAGAGAGTCACTATTACCCTCAGTCACGTCTGTCCATGAGAGAGAGTCACTATTACCCTCAGTCACTGTCTGTCCATGAGAGAGAGTCACGTCTGTCCATGAGAGAGAGTCACTATTACCCTCAGTCACGTCTGTCCATGAGAGAGAGTCACTATTACCCTCAGTCACGTCTGTCCATGAGAGAGAGTCACTATTACCCTCAGTCGCGTCTGTCCATGAGAGAGAGTCACTATTACCCTCAGTCACGTCTGTCCATGAGAGAGAGTCACTATTACCCTCAGTCACTGTCTGTCCATGAGAGAGAGTCACTATTACCCTCAGTCACGTCTGTCCATGAGAGAGAGTCACTATTACCCTCAGTCACTGTCTGTCCATGAGAGAGAGTCACTATTACCCTCAGTCACGTCTGTCCATGAGAGAGAGTCACTATTACCCTCAGTCACGTCTGTCCATGAGAGAGAGTCACTATTACCCTCAGTCACCGTCTGTCCATGAGAGAGAGTCACTATTACCCTCGGTCACCGTCTGTCCATGAGAGAGAGTCACTATTACCCTCAGTCACCGTCTGTCCATGAGAGAGAGTCACTATTACCCTCAGTCACCGTCTGTCCATGAGAGAGTCACTATTACCCTCAGTCACCATCTGTCCATGAGAGAGTCACTATTACCCTCAGTCACCGTCTGTCCATGAGAGAGAGTCACTATTACCCTCAGTCACGTCTGTCCATGAGAGAGTCACTATTACCCTCAGTCACCGTCTGTCCATGAGAGAGAGTCACTATTACCCTCAGTCACGTCTGTCAATGAGAGAGAGTCACTATTACTCTGTCACGTCTGTCCATGAGAGAGAGTCACTATTACCCTCAGTCACGTCTGTCCATGAGAGAGAGTCACTATTACCCTCAGTCACCGTCTGTCCATGAGAGAGAGTCACTATTACCCTCAGTCATGTCTGTCCATGAGAGAGAGTCACTATTACCCTCAGTCACTGTCTGTCCATGAGAGAGAGTCACTATTACCCTCAGTCACCGTCTGTCCATGAGAGAGAGTCACTATTACCCTCAGTCACCATCTGTCTATGAGAGAGAGTCACTATTACCCTCAGTCACGTCTGTCCATGAGAGAGAGTCACTATTACCCTCAGTCACTGTCTGTCCATGAGAGAGAGTCACTATTACCCTCAGTCACCGTCTGTCCATGAGAGAGAGTCACTATTACCCTCAGTCACCATCTGTCCATGAGAGAGAGTCACTATTACCCTCAGTCACGTCTGTCCATGAGAGAGAGTCACTATTACCCTCAGTCACCATCTGTCCATGAGAGAGAGTCACTATTACCCTCAGTCACGTCTGTCCATGAGAGAGAGTCACTATTACCCTCAGTCACGTCTGTCCATGAGAGAGAGTCACTATTACCCTCAGTCACTGTCTGTCCATGAGAGAGAGTCACTATTACCCTCAGTCACTGTCTGTCCATGAGAGAGAGTCACTATTACCCTCAGTCACGTCTGTCCATGAGAGAGAGTCACTATTACCCTCAGTCACGTCTGTCCATGAGAGAGAGTCACTATTACCCTCAGTCACTGTCTGTCCATGAGAGAGAGTCACTATTACCCTCAGTCACCGTCTGTCCATGAGAGAGTCACTATTACCCTCAGTCACCGTCTGTCCATGAGAGAGAGTCACTATTACCCTCAGTCACATCTGTCCATGAGAGAGAGTCACTATTACCCTCGGTCACCGTCTGTCCATGAGAGAGAGTCACTATTACCCTCAGTCACGTCTGTCCATGAGAGAGTCACTATTACCCTCAGTCACGTCTGTCCATGAGAGAGAGTCACTATTACCCTCAGTCACGTCTGTCCATGAGAGAGAGTCACTATTACCCTCAGTCACTGTCTGTCCATGAGAGAGAGTCACTATTACCCTCAGTCACTGTCTGTCCATGAGAGAGAGTCACTATTACCCTCAGTCACGTCTGTCCATGAGAGAGAGTCACTATTACCCTCAGTCACTGTCTGTCCATGAGAGAGAGTCACTATTACCCTCAGTCACTGTCTGTCCATGAGAGAGAGTCACTATTACCCTCAGTCACGTCTGTCCATGAGAGAGAGTCACTATTACCCTCAGTCACTGTCTGTCCATGGGAGAGAGTCACTATTACCCCCAGTCACTGTCTGTCCATGAGAGAGAGTCACTATTACCCTCAGTCACGTCTGTCCATGAGAGAGAGTCACTATTACCCTCAGTCACGTCTGTCCATGAGAGAGAGTCACTATTACCCTCAGTCACGTCTGTCCATGAGAGAGAGTCACTATTACCCTCAGTCACATCTGTCCATGAGAGAGAGTCACTATTACCCTCAGTCACGTCTGTCCATGAGAGAGAGTCACTATTACCCTCAATCACTGTCTGTCCATGAGAGAGAGTCACTATTACCCTCAGTCACGTCTGTCCATGAGAGAGAGTCACTATTACCCTCAGTCACTGTCTGTCCATGAGAGAGAGTCACGTCTGTCCATGAGAGAGAGTCACTATTACCCTCAGTCACGTCTGTCCATGAGAGAGAGTCACTATTACCCTCAGTCACGTCTGTCCATGAGAGAGAGTCACTATTACCCTCAGTCGCGTCTGTCCATGAGAGAGAGTCACTATTACCCTCAGTCACGTCTGTCCATGAGAGAGAGTCACTATTACCCTCAGTCACTGTCTGTCCATGAGAGAGAGTCACTATTACCCTCAGTCACGTCTGTCCATGAGAGAGAGTCACTATTACCCTCAGTCACTGTCTGTCCATGAGAGAGAGTCACTATTACCCTCAGTCACGTCTGTCCATGAGAGAGAGTCACTATTACCCTCAGTCACTGTCTGTCCATGAGAGAGAGTCACTATTACCCTCAGTCACTGTCTGTCCATGAGAGAGAGTCACTATTACCCTCAGTCACGTCTGTCCATGAGAGAGAGTCACTATTACCCTCAGTCACTGTCTGTCCATGGGAGAGAGTCACTATTACCCCCAGTCACTGTCTGTCCATGAGAGAGAGTCACTATTACCCTCAGTCACCATCTGTCCATGAGAGAGAGTCACTATTACCCTCAGTCACGTCTGTCCATGAGAGAGAGTCACTATTACCCTCAGTCACGTCTGTCCATGAGAGAGAGTCACTATTACCCTCAGTCACCGTCTGTCCATGAGAGAGAGTCACTATTACCCTCAGTCACGTCTGTCCATGAGAGAGAGTCACTATTACCCTCAGTCATGTTTGTCCATGAGAGAGAGTCACTATTACCCTCAGTCACGTCTGTCCATGAGAGAGAGTCACTATTACCCTCAGTCACGTCTGTCCATGAGAGAGAGTCACTATTACCCTCAGTCACGTCTGTCCATGAGAGAGAGTCACTATTACCCTCAGTCACCGTCTGTCCATGAGAGAGAGTCACTATTACCCTCAGTCACCGTCTGTCCATGAGAGAGCGGGTGTGAAACGTGCAGAAACACAGAGCTAGTGTTTATTTAGAGCAGTGCTTCTCAATTATTTTCTGTTATGCCCCCCCTAGGAAGAAAAGCACTGTCCTGAAGCTGTCCTGTGTCCTGTGGAGAATGTGGTCTCCCCGGGACACACTTAGCCGTCGAGATGACCGATAAGGCTCGCTCAAACGTCGGTTGTGTGACTCGCGTAATTATTAACTCCTTGGCGTGTTGCCAGAGTGACTTTGGTCACGCGTGTCTTCTCAAGAAGGCTGTTAGAAAACAGACGATCTGTAAAGATGGACGAGGAGAAGCTCCGGCTGAAGCGGGACGTGGGGCTGATGGGAGCTGTGTCCCTCATCGGGGGGACGATGATTGGGTCTGGGATCTTCATGAGCCCGCAGACGGTGCTCTCCACCGTTGGCAGCCCTGGGGCCGGCTTGGTGGTGTGGGCGTGCTGCGGTCTCCTGGTGATCCTGGTGTCGTTGTGTTACGCTGAGCTGGGCACGGTTATTCGAGAATCCGGGGGCGAGTACGTCTACATCCTCAGGACATCCGGCCCCGTTGTGGCGTTCATGTTGATTTTTAGCTCCGTGCTTTTTGTTCGACCTGCTGGTGTCGCTGGGACGGCACTGGGCTTTGCCCAGTATGTCGTGGCCCCTTTCTACTCAGACTGTCCCCCCCCAGAGGTGCTGGTGAAGTGTGTGGCTGCAGTGGCCATTTTGCTTCTAGCCGCAGTAAACTGCATTAACGTCCGCCTTTCGATGTCGGTCCAAGTTTTTTTTATGGTGGTCAAAGTCCTGTCCCTGGCAGTCATTATAATGGGAGGCGTGGTGATGCTGGTCGGGGGACGCACTGAAGGCTTTGAAGACTCTTTTGAAAACACTCATGTGGGCATCGGTCCAATTGGTCTTGCTTTTTATCAGGGACTGTGGTCCTACGAAGGATGGAACAGTCTGAACTACATCACCGAAGAGCTGAAACGTCCGGAGGTAAGCCAGAAGGCATCAAAGCTACAAAGTTGTGTTCCAAGCACAGAACCTTGCAGAACTCCTACCACTATTGTCGACACATACACAAAGATTGATCTGATGAAATATATATATATATAATTATGTTTTTTTCACTTTTATTCATTTATTTATTTTAAATTTTGGTATTTTTGGTCCATAATAATTCTACAGTTAGTTATTTAGTTATTTATTTTATTAATAGTGTTATTTATTTTATTAAGTGTTATTATTTAATTTATTAATAGTGTTATTTAATTTATTAATAGTGTTATTTTTTATTTTATTAATAGTGTTATTATTTTATTAAGTGTTATTTATTTTATTAATAGTGTTATTTTTTATATTAATAATAGTGTTATTTATATTATTAATATGTTATTATTTATTTTATTAATAGTGTTATTTTGTACTTTATTAATAGTGTTATTTATTTTATTAAGTGTTATTTATTTTATTAATTGTATTATGTATTTTATTAATAGTGTTATTATTTATTTTATTAAGTGTTATTATTTATTTTATTAATTGTATTATGTATTTTATTAATAGTGCTATTATTTTATTAAGTGTTATTATTTATTTTATTAATAGTGTTATTATTTATAATATTAATAGTGTTGTCTTTCCTTCCAGGAGGTGACTCTTTATTGATCCTTGTCTTTCCTTCCAGGTGACTCTTTATTGATCATTGTCGTTCCTTCCAGGTGACTCTTTATTGATCGTTGTCTTTCCTTCCAGGTGACTCTTTATTGATTGTTGTCTTCCCTTCCAGGTGACTCTTTATTAATCGTTGTCTTCCCTTCCAGGTGACTCTTTATTGATCCTTGTCTTCCCTTCCAGGTGACTCTTTATTGATCGTTGTCTTTCCTTCCAGGTGACTCTTTATTGATCCTTGTCTTCCCTTCCAGGTGACTCTTTATTGATTGTTGTCTTCCCTTCCAGGTGACTCTTTATTAATCGTTGTCTTCCCTTCCAGGTGACTCTTTATTGATCGTTGTCTTTCCTTCCAGGAGGTGACTCTTTATTGATCCTTGTCTTTCCTTCCAAGTGACTCTTTATTGATCGTTGTCTTCCCTTCCAGGTGACTCTTTATTGATCATTGTCGTTCCTTCCAGGTGACTCTTTATTGATCGTTGTCTTTCCTTCCAGGTGACTCTTTATTGATTGTTGTCTTCCCTTCCAGGTGACTCTTTATTGATCATTGTCGTTCCTTCCAGGTGACTCTTTCTTGATCGTTGTCGTTCCTTCCAGGTGACTCTTTATTGATCGTTGTCTTCCCTTCCAGGTGACTCTTTATTGATCGTTGTCCCCTTCCAGGTGACTCTTTATTGATCGTTGTCTTCCCTTCCAGGTGACTCTTTATTGATCGTTGTCTTCCCTTCCAGGTGACTCTTTATTGATCGTTGTCCCCTTCCAGGTGACTCTTTATTGATCGTTGTCTTCCCTTCCAGGTGACTCTTTATTGATCGTTGTCTTCCCTTCCAGGTGACTCTTTATTGATCGTTGTCTTCCCTTTCAGGTGACTCTTTATTGATCCTTGTCTTCCCTTCCAGGTGACTCTTTATTGATCGTTGTCTTCCCTTTCAGGTGACTCTTTATTGATCGTTGTCTTCCCTTTCAGGTGACTCTTTATTGATCCTTGTCTTCCCTTCCAGGTGACTCTTTATTGATCGTTGTCTTCCCTTCCAGGTGACTCTTTATTGATCCTTGTCTTCCCTTCCAGGTGACTCTTTATTGATCCTTGTCTTCCCTTCCAGGTGACTCTTTATTGATCCTTGTCTTCCCTTCCAGGGGACTCTTTATTGATCGTTGTCTTCCCTTCCAGGTGACTCTTTATTGATCGTTGTCTTCCCTTCCAGGTGACTCTTTATTGATCGTTGTCTTCCCTTCCAGGTGACTCTTTATTGATCGTTGTCTTCCCTTTCAGGTGACTCTTTATTGATCCTTGTCTTCCCTTCCAGGTGACTCTTTATTGATCGTTGTCTTCCCTTCCAGGTGACTCTTTATTGATCCTTGTCTTCCCTTCCAGGTGACTCTTTATTGATCCTTGTCTTCCCTTCCAGGTGACTCTTTATTGATCCTTGTCTTCCCTTCCAGGTGACTCTTTATTGATCGTTGTCTTCCCTTCCAGGTGAATCTTTATTGATCGTTGTCTTCCCTTCCAGGTGAATCTTTATTGATCGTTGTCTTCCCTTCCAGGTGAATCTTTATTGATCGTTGTCTTCCCTTCCAGGTGACTCTTTATTGATCGTTGTCTTCCCTTCCAGGTGAATCTTTATTGATCGTTGTCTTCCCTTCCAGGTGAATCTTTATTGATCGTTGTCTTCCCTTCCAGGTGACTCTTTATTGATCCTTGTCTTCCCTTCCAGGTGACTCTTTATTGATCGTTGTCTTCCCTTCCAGGTGAATCTTTATTGATCCTTGTCTTCCCTTCCAGGTGAATCTTTATTGATCGTTGTCTTCCCTTCCAGGTGAATCTTCCTCGGGCGATCCTCATCGCCATTTCTCTGGTGACTGGTTTGTATCTGTTGGTGAACGTCAGCTACCTGACAGTGATGACGCCTGCAGAGCTCACGTCCTCCAGCGCCGTGGCAGTGACCTGGGGGTGAGTACTCAACGTGAGTACTCAACGTGAGTACTGTTTAAAGTGACATAATGGAGTCAGGACGAATGACCTCACTGCTGGACGTTCCTGTCCTGAAAGGTGGAGGTGAAGCCTGTCCCTCAGGAATAAGGTGTTTGGACGCTGGGTCTTGTCTCTGTCCCTCAGGAATAAGGTGTTTGGACGCTGGGCCTTGTCTCTGTCCCTCAGGAATAAGGTGTTTGGACGCTGGGCCTTGTCTCTGTCCCTCAGGAATAAGGTGTTTGGACGCTGGGTCTTGTCTCTGTCCCTCAGGAATAAGGTGTGTGGACACTGGGTCTTGTCTCTGTCCCTCAGGAATAAGGTGTGTGGACGCTGGGTCTTGTCTCTGTCCCTCAGGAATAAGATGTTTGGACGCTGGGTCATGTCCCTCAGGAATAAGGTGTTTGGACGCTGGGTCTTGTCTCTGTCCCTCAGGAATAAGGTGTTTGGATGCTGGGTCTTGTCTCTGTCCCTCAGGAATAAGGTGTTTGGATGCTGGGTCTTGTCTCTGTCCCTCAGGAATAAGGTGTTTGGACGCTGGGTCTTGTCTCTGTCCCTCAGGAATAAGGTGTTTGGACGCTGGGTCTTGTCTCTGTCCCTCAGGAATAAGGTGTTTGGACGCTGGGTCTTGTCTCTGTCCCTCAGGAATAAGGTGTTTGGACGCTGGGTCTTGTCTCTGTCCCTCAGGAATAAGGTGTTTGGACGCTGGGGCTGGGTCATGTCCCTGGCTGCAGCGCTGTCTGCCTTTGGGTCGCTGAACGGGACGTTCTTCAGTGGGGGACGTGTCTGCTTTGTTGCTGCCAGAGAAGGACACATGGTGAGAAACACTCTGCCTCATCGGCAGGTATATCTGAGCCAAACGCACTGCATGCTGGGAGAATTACCCGGCCAGGTGTTCCTCAACCAAAGATCTTCAGCTTCGTTTGAGGGACAGAATGTCCATTTATTCTGATGCATAAACGTAATTAATGGACCGATGTCTCGTATGTGTTTAATATGTCTTCTGGGCTTGAACAAAGTGTCAAATGTCAAAGACGCTTTGCTGTATTTAGTTTTTTAAATGGAAGGCAGCTCAGACCTAAATGATCTGATCGATAACTTTGGGATGATCTTTATTTAAACTGGAATGATTATTTCGTTAAAGTAGAATTATTTTAATGGTTAACTTCTGGTTCTGACAGAATATCCAGAGAATGAGATGAGAGACATGAAGACAGGCGTTTATAGACCGAGCTCTGTCCCAATCAATCAATCAATCAATCAACGATTGAATGCAGAGGATTGATTTGGCCGACACTCGGCCTCACTGGAGTTTGTTTTGCAGCCGGACATTCTGTCCATGGTCCATGTCCACAGACTGACTCCGTCCCCAGCCCTGATCTTCACCGCGGCCGTCTCCCTGTTGGTCCTGATTCCTGGAGACTTTCAGAGTATTGTCAACTTCTTCAGGTAAACGTTTGCCTACTCTACTCTACTCTACTCTGTTCTACTCTACTCTACTCTGTTCTACAATACTCTACTCTACTCTGTTCTGCTCTACTCTACTCTGTTCTGCTCTACTCTACTCTGTTTTACTCTACTCTACTCTACTCTGTTCTACTCTACTCTACTCTACTCTACTCTACTCTACTCTACTCTACTCTGTTCTGCTCTACTCTACTCTGTTTTACTCTACTCTACTCGACTCCTCTATTCTACTCTGTTCTGCTCTGTTCTACTCTGTTCTACTCTACTCTACTCTACTCTGTTCTACTCTACTCTACTCTACTCTACTCTACTCTACTCTACTCTACTCTGTTCTGCTCTACTCTACTCTGTTTTACTCTACTCTACTCTACTCCTCTATTCTACTCTGTTCTGCTCTACTCTACTCTACTCTGTTCTACTCTACTCTACTCTACTCTACTCTACTCTGTTCTACTCTACTCTACTCTACTCTACTCTACTCTACTCTGCTCTGCTTTACTCTGCTCTACTCGACTCCTCTATTCTACTCTGTTCTGCTCTGTTCTACTCTACTCTACTCTGCTTTACTCTACTCTGCTCTACTCTACTCTACTCTGCTCTACTCTACTCTGCTCTGTTTTGCTCTACTCTGCTCTGCTCTGTTATACTCTACTCTACTCTGTTTTACTCTACTCTACTCGACTCCTCTATTCTACTCTGTTCTGCTCTGTTCTACTCTGTTCTACTCTACTCTACTCTACTCTGTTCTACTCTACTCTACTCTACTCTGTTCTGCTCTACTCTACTCTGTTTTACTCTACTCTACTCGACTCCTCTGTTCTGCTCTGTTCTGCTCTACTCTATTCTACTCTGTTCTACTCTACTCTACTCTGTTCTACTCTACTCTACTCTACTCTACTCTACTCTACTCTACTCTACTCTACTCTGCTTTACTCTGCTCTACTCGACTCCTCTATTCTACTCTGTTCTGCTCTGTTCTACTCTACTCTACTCTGCTCTGCTCTGTTATACTCTACTCTACTCTGCTTTACTCTACTCTGCTTTACTCTACTCTACTCTACTCTACTCTGCTCTATTCTGCTCTACTCTACTCTGCTCTGCTCTGCTCTACTCTACTCTACTCTACTCTACTCTACTCTACTCTACTCTGCTCTGCTCTGCTCTGCTCTGCTCTGCTCTGCTCTGCTCTGCTCTGCTCTGCTCTGTTATACTCTACTCTACTCTACTCTGCTCTGTTATACTCTACTCTGCTTTACTCTACTCTGTTCTGCTCTACTCCTCTATTCTACTCTGCTCTGCTCTACTCTGTTTTGCTGTACTGTACTGTACTCTGCTCTACTCTGATCTGCTCTATTATATTCTATTGTACTCTACTTTCTACTCTACTCTGTTTTGCTCTATTCTACTGTTTTGCTCTACTCTACTCTGCTCTACTCTATGCTGCTCTGCTATATTCTACTTATTTCTACTCTACTCCTCTATTCTACTCTGCTCTACTCTACTCTGTTTTGCTGTGCTCGACTCTACTCTGTTTTACTCTATTCGACTCTGCTCTACTCTACTCTGCTCTACTCTGCTCTGCTCTACTCTGCTCTACTCTGCTCTACTCTGTTCTACTCTACTCTACTCTGCTTTTACTTTACTCTACTCTGCTTTTCTCTACTCTACTCTGCTTTACTCTACTCTGCTTTTACTCTACTCTACTCTAATCTGCTTTACTCTGCTCTGCTTTACTCTGCTCTGCTTTACTCTGCTCTGCTTTACTCTACTCTACTTTACTCTACTCTGCTTTTACTCTACTCTACTCTAATCTGCTTTACTCTGCTCTGCTTTACTCTGCTCTGCTTTACTCTGCTCTGCTTTACTCTACTCTGCTTTACTCTACTCTGCTTTACTCTGCTCTGCTTTACTCTACTCTACTTTACTCTACTCTGCTTTTACTTTACTCTGCTCTGCTTTTCTCTACTCTACTCTACTCTACTCTGCTCTGCTCTACTCTACTCTACTCTACTCTGCTCTGCTCTGCTCTGCTCTGCTCTGCTCTGCTCTGCTCTGCTCTGCTCTGCTCTGCTCTGCTCTGCTCTGCTCTGCTCTGCTCTGCTCTGCTCTGCTCTGCTCTGCTCTGCTCTGCTCTGCTCTGCTCTACTCTACTCTACTCTACTCTACTCTACTCTGCTCTACTCTGCTCTGCTTTACTCTGCTCTGCTTTACTCTGCTCTACTCTACTCTACTCTACTCTACTCTGCTTTACTCTACTCTGCTTTACTCTACTCTGTTTTACTCTACTCTGCTCTACTCTACTCTGCTTTACTCTGCTCTGCTCTACTCTGCTCTGCTTTACTCTGCTCTGCTTTACTCTGCTCTGCTTTACTCTGCTCTGCTTTACTCTGCTCTGCTTTACTCTGCTCTGCTTTACTCTGCTCTGCTTTACTCTGCTCTGCTTTACTCTGCTCTGCTTTACTCTGCTCTGCTTTACTCTACTCTGCTTTTACTCTACTCTACTCTACTCTACTCTACTCTGCTTTTACTTTACTCTACTCTGCTCTACTCTATGCTGCTCTGCTCTGCTATATTCTACTTATTTCTACTCTACTCCTCTATTCTACTCTGCTCTACTCTACTCTGTTTTGCTGTGCTCGACTCTACTCTGTTTTACTCTATTCGACTCTGCTCTACTCTACTCTGCTCTACTCTGCTCTACTCTACTCTGCTCTACTCTGCTCTGCTCTACTCTGCTCTACTCTGCTCTACTCTGTTCTACTCTACTCTACTCTGCTTTTACTTTACTCTACTCTGCTTTTCTCTACTCTACTCTGCTTTACTCTACTCTGCTTTTACTCTACTCTACTCTAATCTGCTTTACTCTGCTCTGCTTTACTCTGCTCTGCTTTACTCTGCTCTGCTTTACTCTACTCTACTTTACTCTACTCTGCTTTTACTCTACTCTACTCTAATCTGCTTTACTCTGCTCTGCTTTACTCTGCTCTGCTTTACTCTGCTCTGCTTTACTCTACTCTGCTTTACTCTACTCTGCTTTACTCTGCTCTGCTTTACTCTACTCTGCTTTACTCTACTCTACTTTACTCTACTCTGCTTTTACTTTACTCTGCTCTGCTTTTCTCTACTCTACTCTGCTCTGCTCTGCTCTGCTCTGCTCTGCTCTGCTCTGCTCTGCTCTGCTCTGCTCTGCTCTGCTCTGCTCTGCTCTGCTCTGCTCTGCTCTGCTCTGCTCTGCTCTGCTCTGCTCTGCTCTGCTCTGCTCTGCTCTGCTCTGCTCTGCTCTGCTCTGCTCTGCTCTGCTCTGCTCTGCTCTGCTCTGCTCTGCTCTGCTCTGCTCTGCTCTGCTCTGCTCTGCTCTGCTCTGCTCTGCTCTGCTCTGCTCTGCTCTGCTCTGCTCTGCTCTGCTCTGCTCTGCTCTGCTCTGCTCTGCTCTGCTCTGCTCTGCTCTGCTCTGCTCTGCTCTGCTCTGCTCTGCTCTGCTCTGCTCTGCTCTGCTCTGCTCTGCTCTGCTCTGCTCTGCTCTGCTCTGCTCTGCTCTGCTCTGCTCTGCTCTGCTCTGCTCTGCTCTGCTCTGCTCTGCTCTGCTCTGCTCTGCTCTGCTCTGCTCTGCTCTGCTCTGCTCTGCTCTGCTCTGCTCTGCTCTGCTCTGCTCTGCTCTGCTCTGCTCTGCTCTGCTCTGCTCTGCTCTGCTCTGCTCTGCTCTGCTCTGCTCTGCTCTGCTCTGCTCTGCTCTGCTCTGCTCTGCTCTGCTCTGCTCTGCTCTGCTCTGCTCTGCTCTGCTCTGCTCTGCTCTGCTCTGCTCTGCTCTGCTCTGCTCTGCTCTGCTCTGCTCTGCTCTGCTCTGCTCTGCTCTGCTCTGCTCTGCTCTGCTCTGCTCTGCTCTGCTCTGCTCTACTCTGCTCTGCTCTACTCTACTCTGCTCTGCTCTGCTTTACTCTACTCTACTCTGCTCTGCTCTACTCTACTCTACTCTGCTCTGCTCTGCTCTGCTCTACTCTGCTCTGCTCTGCTCTGCTCTGCTTTGCTCTACTCTGCTTTGCTCTGCTCTGCTCTGCTCTGCTCTGCTCTGCTCTACTCTGCTCTACTCTGCTCTGCTCTGCTCTACTCTACTCTGCTTTGCTTTACTCTACTCTGCTTTACTCTACTCTACTCTGCTTTACTCTACTCTACTCTGCTTTACTCTACTCTACTCTGCTTTACTCTACTCTACTCTGCTTTACTCTACTCTACTCTGCTTTACTCTACTCTACTCTGCTTTACTCTACTCTACTCTGCTTTACTCTACTCTACTCTGCTTTACTCTACTCTACTCTGCTTTACTCTGCTCTACTCTGCTTTACTCTGCTCTACTCTGCTTTACTCTGCTCTACTCTGCTTTACTCTGCTCTACTCTGCTTTGCTCTGCTCTACTCTGCTTTGCTCTGCTCTACTCTGCTTTGCTCTGCTCTACTCTGCTTTTACTCTACTCTACTCTGCTCTACTCTACTCTGCTTTACTCTACTCTACTCTGCTTTACTCTACTCTGCTCTGCTTTACTCTACTCTGCTTTTACTCTACTCTACTCTGCTTTACTCTACTCTGCTTTTACTCTACTCTACTCTGCTTTACTCTACTCTGCTTTACTCTACTCTGCTTTTACTCTACTCTGCTCTGCTTTTACTCTACTCTGCTTTACTCTACTCTGCTTTACTCTGCTCTACTCTACTCTACTCTACTCTACTCTACTCTACTCTGCTTTACTCTACTCTGTTTTACTCTACTCTGCTCTACTCTACTCTACTCTACTCTGCTTTACTCTACTCTGTTTTACTCTACTCTGCTCTACTCTACTCTACTCTACTCTGCTTTACTCTGCTCTGCTTTACTCTGCTCTGCTTTACTCTGCTCTGCTTTACTCTGCTCTGCTTTACTCTGCTCTGCTTTACTCTGCTCTGCTTTACTCTACTCTGCTTTACTCTACTCTGCTTTTACTCTACTCTACTCTACTCTACTCTACTCTGCTTTTACCTTACTCTACTCTGCTTTTCTCTACTCTACTCTGCTTTACTCTACTCTGCTTTTACTCTACTCTACTCTGCTCTGCTTTACTCTGCTCTGCTTTACTCTGCTCTGCTTTTACTCTACTCTACTCTACTCTACTTTACTCTACTCTGCTTTTACTTTACTCTACTCTGCTTTTACTTTACTCTACTCTGCTTTTCTCTACTCTACTTTACTCTACTCTGCTTTTACTTTACTCTGCTCTGCTTTACTCTACTCTACTCTACTCTGCTTTTACTTTACTCTACTCTACTCTACTTTACTCTACTCTGCTTTTACTTTACTCTGCTTTTACTTTACTCTACTCTACTCTACTTTACTCCGCTCTGCTTTACTCTACTCTACTCTACTCTGCTTTACTCTGCTCTGCTTTACTCTACTCTGCTTTTACTCTACTCTACTCTACTCTACTTTACTCTACTCTGCTTTTACTTTACTCTACTCTGCTTTTACTTTACTCTACTCTGCTTTTCTCTACTCTACTTTACTCTACTCTGCTTTTACTTTACTCTGCTCTGCTTTACTCTACTCTACTCTACTCTACTCTGCTTTTACTTTACTCTGCTTTTACTTTACTCTACTCTACTCTACTTTACTCTACTCTGCTTTACTCTGCTCTGCTTTACTCTGCTCTGCTTTACTCTGCTCTGCTTTACTCTGCTCTGCTTTACTCTACTCTGCTTTTACTCTGCTCTACTCTACTCTACTTTACTCTACTCTGCTTTTACTTTACTCTACTCTGCTTTTCTCTACTCTACTTTACTCTACTCTGCTTTTACTTTACTCTGCTCTGCTTTACTCTACTCTACTCTACTCTACTCTGCTTTTACTTTACTCTACTCTACTCTACTTTACTCTACTCTACTTTACTCTACTCTGCTTTTACTTTACTCTACTCTACTCTACTTTACTCTGCTCTGCTTTACTCTGCTCTGCTTTTACTCTGCTCTACTCTACTCTACTTTACTCTACTCTGCTTTTACTTTACTCTACTCTGCTTTTCTCTACTCTACTTTACTCTACTCTGCTTTTACTTTACTCTGCTCTGCTTTACTCTACTCTACTCTACTCTACTCTGCTTTTACTTTACTCTACTCTACTCTACTTTACTCTACTCTACTTTACTCTACTCTGCTTTTACTTTACTCTACTCTACTTTACTCTACTCTGCTTTACTCTACTCTACTCTACTCTACTTTACTCTACTCTGCTTTTACTTTACTCTACTCTACTCTACTTTACTCTACTCTACTTTACTCTACTCTGCTTTTACTCTACTCTACTCTACTCTACTCTACTCTACTCTGCTTTACTCTTCTCTACTCTACTCTACTTTACTCTACTCTGCTTTTACTTTACTCTACTCTGCTTTTCTCTACTCTACTCTACTCTACTTTACTCTACTCTGCTTTTACTTTACTCTACTCTGCTTTTCTCTACTCTACTTTACTCTACTCTGCTTTTACTTTACTCTACTCTGCTTTTCTCTACTCTACTCTACTCTGCTTTTCTCTACTCTGCTTTTACTTTACTCTGCTCTGCTTTACTCTACTCTACTCTACTCTACTCTGCTTTTACTTTACTCTACTCTACTCTACTTTACTCTACTCTGCTTTTACTTTACTCTACTCTACTCTACTCCTTTTATCTTGCCTTTATCTGACGTTTCTCTTCTTCGTCAGTTTCACAGCCTGGTTTTTCTACGCCGTCACCCTGTCTGGACTCATCTACCTGAAGATAAGGAAGCCACACCTCCCCCGTCCATACAAGGTCGGTCTAAAGCCCAGGTGTGTGTTCCATGGAGACTCGGTGAGAATCAGCTTGTCGGTGTCCCTGCAGGTCCCCGTCCTGCTCCCCGTCCTGGTCCTGGTTGCTGCAGTGTTCCTTGTCCTGGCACCGATTATAGACGACCCACAAATGGAGTTCCTCTACGTGGCTTTGTTTGTCTTCAGCGGCGCCGTGTTCTACGTACCTTTCATCCATTACGAGCTCCGCCCAGGTGTGCTGACCAAGCTCACGGTGTTCCTGCAGGTGTTTCTGGAAGTCGCCCCAGGAGACAAGCACCTTTGATTCCAGCGTAACAAGGACTCGCTCCAGTTCTACGTCAGTTGTGTTCCTGTCTGTGGCTAAACCCTGCTAAGTATGCTAATTATGCTAATTAGGCTGCGTTTGTGTGGGCCTCTTATCAAGATAACGCCAAATGTTCTGGACGGATCTTAATGAAAGGTTGGGAATGTTACCAGGAACAGCTGATCCAGATCACCATGTGGACGGTGTAAATCAGATTAGGGGGGGGGGGGGGGGGTGAGCTGCTTGGAGGAGGTCTGTGCTCTCTGAGTGCTCTTCTCATTTTAATTTACTCCCACCTTTTACTATGGCTGGGTCTTATACTGCTTTATGTACTCTTGTATGTAATACATTTAGCGTATTTCCTGTTTGAACAGTTCCGCCGGAGGAAGCGAGCGGCAGAGCCGACATTCTCGCGTTCCGCTCAGTCGTTATTCTGTTGCTTTGGGGCATCCAATAATAAGGATTCTTTTTAAGTATGTTTCAGTAATAATAAACAGAAACGCTGCTTCACATCCAAACAGCTGATACAGGTCATATTACCACACAGCTGATCAATGAAGGGAAGGCACGCCCCCTACCTTTAGCTGCTGAGCTAACGCAAGCTAAAACATTAGAATCGTCATTTTGAGCAGGATAAAGAACTTCAGGTTCCCCAATTCCAGCTCAAGCCTCCGTACGGTCAGTAGCTTCCTGTTTGAGCAGCACGGAGACGGGGAGAGACGGACACGGAGACGGAGGGAGAGAGACGGAGACGGAGGCGGAGAGAGACGGAGGGAGACGGAGACGGAGAGACACGGAGGGAGACGGAGACGGAGAGACACGGAGGGAGACGGAGAGACACGGAGGGAGACGGAGACGGAGAGACACGGAGGGAGACGGAGACGGAGAGACACGGAGGGAGACGGAGAGACACGGAGGGAGACGGAGAGAGACGGAGACGGAGGGAGACGGAGATGGAGATAGAGACGGAGACGGAGGGAGACGGAGAGAGACGGAGGGAGACGGACGGAGACGGAGGGAGACGGAGATGGAGATAGAGACGGAGAGAGACGGAGACAGAGAGATGGAGGGAGAGAGACGGAGACGGAGGCGGAGAGAGACGGAGGGAGACGGAGACGGAGAGACACGGAGGGAGACGGAAAGAGACGGAGGGAGACGGAGAGAGACGGAGGGAGACGGAGAGAGACGGAGGGAGACGGAGACGGAGGGAGACGGAGAGAGACGGAGGGAGACGGACGGAGACGGAGGGAGACGGAGATGGAGATAGAGACGGAGAGAGACGGAGACAGAGAGATGGAGGGAGAGAGACGGAGACGGAGGCGGAGAGAGACGGAGGGAGACGGAGACGGAGAGACACGGAGGGAGACGGAAAGAGACGGAGGGAGACGGAGAGAGACGGAGGGAGACGGAGAGAGACGGAGGGAGACGGAGACAGAGAGACGGAGGGGGAGAGAAACGGAGACAGAGAGACGGAGACGGGGGCGGAGAGAGACGGAGACAGAGAGACGGAGATGGAGACGGAGAGAGACTGAGACGGAGGGAGACGGAGAGAGACGGACACGGAGACGGAGAGAGACGGAGAGACACGGAGAGAGACGGAGGGAGACGGAGGCGGAGGGAGACGGAGACGGAGGGAGACGGAGACGGTGTCTTTCATCGTCCTCCGTTCAGAGTTGATGTTTATTTTTAACTGATTCTTAATCCATAAATGGTTTAATGTTAGAATGTAATATTTGTTCCTGCCCTCGTTCTGGATCAGAACCAGAGGACGTTCGGTGGTGAGACAGAGCAAAGGTTGTGAGAGACGGGCTACGCCGTGGACATGAACGGCTATTATTTATTGCATTTAAATATTTTACTGTCATAAACAATAAATACACCTAAAACATAGATTGACTGACTGTATTTGTTTTAAATTTGACAAAAATGAGAAATTATAGCTCATAAAATCAACAGAGCTCAAAAAAAAGCCTTTTACTTCGCCCCGGTCCTTAAACAAAGGCCCATCCGTTTACAAAGCGGAAACACGATCTGGCAGATATCTTGTTGCCATGGAGACAGACACTGGCGAAAACCGTGGGGGGGCAGTAATGCAAGTCAACGAATTACGACTGGTGTAAAACACCAACGAAGAAGAAGAAGAAGGCGGTCTCTAACCCGGAAGCATACAGGTGTCATTATGCTAATGAGATCGCGTCTGCACGTAAACATCAGGTCTTGGACGGGAACAGCTAATTTTGTGCTACTTTTGTGCGCTACATTAATCTTGGTAATGTTTTAAAGTAAAAGTAAGAAGTCTCAAACACAATAGCAGAAGTTGAAAAACAACTCGAACTGCTAAACAACGACGTTGCCGTTAGCAAGCAGGCTAGCTGGCTAGCCGGCTAGCTGGCTGAGCTCCCTCCGGGACGCCGGAGAAATGTCCTGCAGCCTGCTGGAGTTCTGTCGGCTCCAGGAGCTCAAGACGGTCAGGGACTACTTGTTTCAGATCCAGAAGCCCGATCCCGCGGAGGAAAACAAACAGACAGGTAAACAGCCGATAGGCTTAGCTGTACCGTGTAAACATGACGAACCACAACCCGGTTCGGTCGCTGAACGGAGCCTGTCGCTGCTTCTAGTTGTGCGTGGTGCTAGCTAAGCTAACAGTAGTTCACAGTTTAATGACGTAATGACGAGCTGGATCATGGTTCAGAACTCTGATGCTAAGCTAACAGTAGTTCACAGTTTAATGACGTAATGACGAGCTGGATCATGGTTCAGAACTCTGATGCTAAGCTAACAGTAGTTCACAGTTTAATGACGTAATGACGAGCTGGATCATGGTTCAGAACTCTGATGCTAAGCTAACAGTAGTTCACAGTTTAATGACGTAATGACGAGGTGGATCATGGTTCAGAACTCTGATGCTAAGCTAACAGTAGTTCACAGTTTAATGACGTAATGACGAGCTGGATCATGGTTCAGAACTCTGATGCTAAGCTAACAGTAGTTCACAGTTTAATGACGTAATGACGAGCTGGATCATGGTTCAGAACTCTGATGCTAAGCTAACAGTAGTTCACAGTTTAATGACGTAATGACGAGCTGGATCATGGTTCAGAACTCTGATGCTAAGCTAACAGTAGTTCACAGTTTAATGACGTGATGATGAGCTGGATCATGGTTCAGAACTCTGATGCTAAGCTAACAGTAGTTCACAGTTTAATGACGTAATGATGAGGTGGATCATGGTTCAGAACGCTCTGATGCTAAGCTAACAGTAGTTCACAGTTTAATGACGTAATGACGAGCTGGATCATGGTTCAGAACTCTGATGCTAAGCTAACATGCATCAGGTTAAATTAAACATTCTTGTAATTTGACACTCACAGTAAATGCTGTTGGGAGTTGTTGTTGTTGTTGTTGTTGTTGTTGTCATAAGTTGAAATAAACGCTGTTTCAGTTTCCCGTTTTCCGTTTCCCTTCCAGAAAACGAGCTTTCGTGGGACACGTCTGACTGGGAGTCTTCATGGGACGCTGACAACAACAAAGAGGAGGAAGCCCCGCCCACCCCCGCGGTCCGCCCTTTTGTAGTTCATCCGGTGCTTTAAATCAGGGCTCAGGACATGAGCGTTTAGGTTCCTGCCAGTTTTAGAGGAATTATATTTATCTTTGTCTTTGACTTTAAAGATGCTGGTAATCTTTAAAATGTTCCTGGAGCCACTTTTTTCAGAAAATAGCCCCCCTTGTTGTAGAGGAGTGGGCCGGCCCGCTTGGGGTCCTGTTGGGCTTCCATTCCGGTCCCCACATGGAATCAAGCTGGGTGCCGTAGTTTCACCGGCCCATTTACCGGCCCGTTTACCGGCCCGTTATCCGGCTAGTTTACCGGCCCGTTCACCGGCCCGTTATCTGGCTAGTTCACCAGCCCGTTCACCGGCCCGTTTACCGACCCGTTCACTGGCCCGTTATCTGGCTAGTTCACCAGCCCGTTCACCGGCCCGTTTACCGGCCCGTTATCCGGCTAGTTTACCGGCCCATTTACCGTCCCGTTCACCGGCCCGTTTACCGGCCCGTTATCTGGCTAGTTCACCAGCCCGTTAAACGGCTAGTTCACCAGCCCGTTCACCGGCCCATTTACCGGCCCGTTTACCGGCCCGTTCACCGGCCCGTTCACCAGCCCGTTCACCGGCCCGTTGTCTGGCTAGTTTACCGGCCCGTTATCTGGCTAGTTTACCGGCCCGTTATCTGGCTAGTTCACCGGCCCGTTATCTGGCTAGTTTACCGGCCCGTTCACCGGCCCGTTATCTGGCTAGTTCACCGGCCCGTTATCTGGCTAGTTTACCGGCCCGTTCACCGGCCCGTTCACCGACCCGTTCACTGGCCCGTTATCTGGCTAGTTCACCAGCCCGTTCACCGGCCCGTTTACCGGCCCGTTATCCGGCTAGTTTACCGGCCCGTTTACCGTCCCGTTCACCGGCCCGTTTACCGGCCCGTTATCTGGCTAGTTCACCAGCCCGTTAAACGGCTAGTTCACCAGCCCGTTATCTGGCTAGTTCACCAGCCCGTTCACCGGCCCGTTTACCGGCCCGTTTACCGGCCCGTTCACCAGCCTGTTCACCAGCCCGTTCACCGGCCCGTTGTCTGGCTAGTTTACCGGCCCGTTATCTGGCTAGTTTACCGGCCCGTTCACCGACCCGTTAAACGGCTAGTTCACCGGCCAGTTTACCGGCCCGTTCACCGGCCCGTTATCTGGCTAATTTACCGGCCTGTTCACCGGTTCACGATCAGCCACCACCAGGCCCTGGGGGGTAATGTCAGGGGACAGGGGGGGTCCAGTTCCTGGAAACATTGGTGGAATGTGACGGTTGTTGAAAGGTTCCCTTCCACTTCCTCCTTGCCTGCAGGTGAACGAGGAAACCTCGGGGCAGGGCGGGGCTTGGCTGCAGGGCGGGGCTTGGCTGCAGGACTGCGTCGTGAGCCTGTCTCCCTGCTCTGACCTCCTGGTGGTGGCTCGGGAACAGAAGGCTGTCTGTCTCTCAGGTCAGGTATCCAGACACGCACTCATGAGTCGCCAGCACAGAGAGGTGCTCGCTAGCGGCGCTAACGGCGCTAATGTGGCTAACGTCGCTTGACTCTCGCAGCTAAGTGGCGTTCAGACGGCGGCGGCAGGGAGGGGGTGAGCCTGGCCGTGTCCTGGACCGGAACCCTGAGCACCGACGACGGGTAGGAGCTGAAGCAGACTAACACGATGTGGACTAACATGATGTGGACTAACACTGATGTGGACTAACACTGAAGCGGACTAACACTGAAGCAGACTAACACGATGTGGACTAACACTGAAGCGGACTAACACTGATGTGGACTAACACTGAAGCGGACTAACACTGAAGCGGACTAACACTGAGGCGGACTAACACTGAGGTGGACTAACACTGAGGTGGACTAACACTGGAGCGGACTAACACTGAAGCAGACTAACACTGAAGCAGACTAACGCTGAAGCAGACTAACGCTGATGCGGACTAACGCTGAAGGCGGGCTAACGCTGATGCGGACTAACGCCGAAGGCGGACTAACGCCGAAGGCGGACTAACGCCGAAGCTGGACTAACGCCGAAGGCGGACTAACGCTGAAGGCGGACTAACGCTGAAGGCGGACTAACGCTGAAGGCGGACTAACGCTGAAGGCGGACTAACGCTGAAGGCGGACTAACGCTGAAGGCGGACTAACGCTGAAGGCGGACTAACGCTGAAGCCGGACTAACGCTGAAGGCGGACTAACGCTGAAGCAGACTAACGCTGAAGCAGACTAACGCTGAAGCGGACTAACGCTGATGCGGACTAACGCTGAAGCGGACTAACGCTGATGCGGACTAACGCCGAAGGCGGACTAACGCCGAAGCTGGACTAACGCTGAAGGCGGACTAACGCTGAAGGCGGACTAACGCTGAAGGCGGACTAACGCTGAAGGCGGACTAACGCTGAAGCCGGACTAACGCTGAAGCCGGACTAACGCTGAAGCCGGACTAACGCTGAAGGCGGACTAACGCTGAAGGCGGACTAACGCTGAGGCGGACTAACGCTGAGGTGGAATAGTGGATGGGCAGTGGCGTAACGGATTGTTTTCTCACCACAGAGAGTGTGTGAGCAGTTCTATCTGTATACCACTGGCAAGCCAGAAGAGGTAAGAGTAGCGTCTGAGTACAGGTGGTATAGAAGTACAAGTACTACGATACGTATTGTGTTTGTGTGTAGGAGCTCCACAGGGCGTCCCGACTGGACGTGTGTGGTCGTGGGATTCAGTTCTGGCTATGTCCGCTTCTACACAGAGGTACCGAACCCATGCCTACCGACGTGTCCTCAAAGAGGACTAACGCCTTTAATAAACGTGTCTCTCAGAGTGGAGTCCTGCTCCTGGCCCAGCTTCTGCATGAGGACCCGGTGCTGCGCCTCAAGTGTCGCACCTATGCCACCCCACGTCATCCCGGAGTGACTGAGCAGGTACTATTCTGGAATAAATACATGTGCTCAAATGTGTGGATGAGTTACATGAAGGTACGGAGGGCATTGTGCACCCAGGCCGGGTCGGAGGGAGACCAGCCTCTCCTCGAGCCGCCCCTGATCTTTGCTTGCTTCCTTCCAGCAGGAGGAGTTGAGCATCCTCTATCCCGGCGCTCTGGTCACCATCGACGGCTTCAGCCTGTTCCAGTCCCTGCGCGCCTGCAGGAACCAGGTCGCTCGAGGTACTGCTGTTGGTCTGTGTGTTAGCCGGGCTTCTAGAGGTTTGTGTGGACCACTCTGAGTATCTGATAGTGTGTGTGTGTTCCAGTGAATGCACCCTGTGCTCTAGAGCGGTGGTCCCCATTTGTTACGGGGCCGCACAGAAAGAATAACTAATTTATAACATTTCCGTTGAATCGATTATCAGCATCTAAAAGGTGTTTTATTTTGAAAAACAGATGGATTTTATGTAACACTCGCCTTTTCTTGGTCACGTGATTGGTTACTTAAATAAACAGGTGTAAACTAGCGAAAATGTATTTAAAAAACAAAACAAACATCTTTGGAGAGCTTCTTAAAAGGAAAAGTCGAACTGAGGAAAAGAAAACTTATTTTAACAGACAAACGAGGAGTCAGACTTAAAACACGATTTATCTACAACAGCTGATTAGCTTCGTTAACGAGCAACGAAGATTCAAACCTGCTTCAGCACAGAGAGACCAAGAACCCGGATTAAAAAACAAGGACCCGGAGTAAAAAACAAGAACCCGGACTAAAAAACAAGAACCCTGGATTAAAAAACAAGAACCCAGATTAAAAAACAAGAACCCGGATTACAAAACAAAAACCCTGGAGTAAAAAACAAGAACCCGGATTAAAAAACAAGAACCCTGGAGTGAAAAACAAGAACCCGGATTACAAAACAAGAACCCAGATTAAAAAACAAGAACCCTGGAGTAAAAAACAAGAACCCTGGATTGAAAAACAAGAACCCTGGATTAAAAAACAAGAATCCGGAGGAAAAAACAAGAACCCTGGATTAAAAAACAAGAACCCAGATTAAAAAACAAGAACCCAGATTAAAAAACAAGAACCCAGATTAAAAAACAAGAACCCAGATGAAAAAACAAGAACCCAGATGAAAAAACGAGAACCCGGATTAAAAAACAAGAACCCGGATTAAAAAACAAGAACCCGGATTAAAAAACAAGAACCCTGGAGTAAAAAACGAGAACCCAGATTAAAAAACAAGAACCCAGATGAAAAAACAAGAACACAGATGAAAAAACGAGAACCCGGATTAAAAAATAAGAACCCTGGAGTAAAAACAAGAACCCAGATTAAAAAACAAGAACCCAGATTAAAAAACAAGAACCCTGGAGTAAAAAACAAGAACCCTGGATTGAAGAACAAGAACCCTGCATTGAAAAACAAGAACCTTGGATTGAAAAACAAGAACCTTGGATTGAAAAACAAGAACCCTGGATTGAAAAACAAGAACCCGGAGTAAAAAACAAGAACCCGGAGTAAAAAACAAGAACCCGGAGTAAAAAACAAGAACCCGGAGTAAAAAACAAGAATCCGGAGTAAAAAACAAGAACCCTGGATTAAAAAACAAGAACCCGGAGGAAAAAACAAGAACCCTGGATTAAAAAATGAGAACCCAGATTAAAAAACGAGAACCCTGGAGTAAAAAACAAGAACCCTGGATTGAAGAACAAGAACCCGGATTAAAAAACAAGAACCCTGGATTAAAAAACAAGAACCCTGGATTAAAAAACAAGAACCCGGAGTAAAAAACGAGAACCCTGGATTAAAAAACGAGAACCCTGGATTAAAAAACGAGAACCCAGATTAAAAAACAAGAACCCGGATTACAAAACAAGAACCCGGATTAAAAAACAAGAACCCTGGAGTAAAAAACAAGAACCCGGATTAAAAAACAAGAACCCGGATTAAAAAACAAGAACCCTGGAGTAAAAAACAAGAACCCTGGAGTAAAAAAACAAGAACCCGGATTAAAAAACAAGAACCCAGATTAAAAAACAAGAACCCTGGAGTAAAAAAACAAGAACCCGGATTAAAAAACAAGAACCCAGATTAAAAAACAAGAACCCAGATTAAAAAACAAGAACCCTGGAGTAAAAAACAAGAACCCTGGATTGAAGAACAAGAACCTTGGATTGAAAAACAAGAACCTTGGATTGAAAAACAAGAACCCTGGATTGAAAAACAAGAACCCGGAGTAAAAAACAAGAACCCGGAGTAAAAAACAAGAACCCGGAGTAAAAAACAAGAACCCGGAGTAAAAAACAAGAATCCGGAGTAAAAAACAAGAACCCGGAGTAAAAAACAAGAATCCGGAGTAAAAAACAAGAACCCTGGATTAAAAAACAAGAACCCGGAGGAAAAAACAAGAACCCAGATGAAAAAACGAGAACCCGGATTAAAAAATAAGAACCTTGGAGTAAAAACAAGAACCCAGATTAAAAAACAAGAACCCAGATTAAAAAACAAGAACCCTGGAGTAAAAAACAAGAACCCGGAGTAAAAAACAAGAACCCTGGATTAAAAAACAAGAACCCTGGATTAAAAAACAAGAACCCAGATTAAAAAACAAGAACCCGGATTACAAAACAAAAACCCTGGAGTAAAAAACAAGAACCCGGATTAAAAAACAAGAACCCTGGAGTGAAAAACAAGAACCCGGATTACAAAACAAGAACCCAGATTAAAAAACAAGAACCCTGGAGTAAAAAACAAGAACCCTGGATTGAAAAACAAGAACCCTGGATTAAAAAACAAGAATCCGGAGGAAAAAACAAGAACCCTGGATTAAAAAACAAGAACCCAGATTAAAAAACAAGAACCCAGATTAAAAAACAAGAACCCAGATTAAAAAACAAGAACCCAGATGAAAAAACAAGAACCCAGATGAAAAAACGAGAACCCGGATTAAAAAACAAGAACCCGGATTAAAAAACAAGAACCCGGATTAAAAAACAAGAACCCTGGAGTAAAAAACGAGAACCCAGATTAAAAAACAAGAACCCAGATGAAAAAACAAGAACACAGATGAAAAAATAAGAACCCTGGAGTAAAAACAAGAACCCAGATTAAAAAACAAGAACCCAGATTAAAAAACAAGAACCCTGGAGTAAAAAACAAGAACCCTGGATTGAAGAACAAGAACCCTGCATTGAAAAACAAGAACCTTGGATTGAAAAACAAGAACCTTGGATTGAAAAACAAGAACCCTGGATTGAAAAACAAGAACCCGGAGTAAAAAACAAGAACCCGGAGTAAAAAACAAGAACCCGGAGTAAAAAACAAGAACCCGGAGTAAAAAACAAGAATCCGGAGTAAAAAACAAGAACCCTGGATTAAAAAACAAGAACCCGGAGGAAAAAACAAGAACCCTGGATTAAAAAATGAGAACCCAGATTAAAAAACGAGAACCCTGGAGTAAAAAACAAGAACCCTGGATTGAAGAACAAGAACCCGGATTAAAAAACAAGAACCCTGGATTAAAAAACAAGAACCCTGGATTAAAAAACAAGAACCCGGAGTAAAAAACGAGAACCCTGGATTAAAAAACGAGAACCCTGGATTAAAAAACGAGAACCCAGATTAAAAAACAAGAACCCGGATTACAAAACAAGAACCCGGATTAAAAAACAAGAACCCTGGAGTAAAAAACAAGAACCCGGATTAAAAAACAAGAACCCGGATTAAAAAACAAGAACCCTGGAGTAAAAAACAAGAACCCTGGAGTAAAAAAACAAGAACCCGGATTAAAAAACAAGAACCCAGATTAAAAAACAAGAACCCTGGAGTAAAAAACAAGAACCCAGATTAAAAAACAAGAACCCTGGAGTAAAAAACAAGAACCCTGGAGTAAAAAACAAGAACCCTGGATTGAGAAACAAGAACCCGGATTACAAAACAAGAACCCGGATTATAAAACAAGAACCCGGATTATAAAAGAAGAACCCTGGAGTAAAAAAGAAGAACCCTGGAGTAAAAAAGAAGAACCCTGGATTGAAAAACAAGAACCCAGATTAAAAAACAAGAACCCAGATTAAAAAACAAGAACCCAGATGAAAAAACAAGAACCCAGATGAAAAAACGAGAACCCAGATTAAAAAACAAGAACCCAGATTAAAAAACAAGAACCCAGATGAAAAAACAAGAACCCAGATGAAAAAACGAGAACCCGGATGAAAAAACAAGAACCCTGGAGTAAAAACAAGAACCCAGATTAAAAAACAAGAACCCAGATTAAAAAACAAGAACCCTGGAGTAAAAAACAAGAACCCTGGATTGAAGAACAAGAACCTTGGATTGAAAAACAAGAACCTTGGATTGAAAAACAAGAACCCGGAGTAAAAAACAAGAACCCGGAGTAAAAAACAAGAATCCGGAGTAAAAAACAAGAACCCTGGATTAAAAAACAAGAACCCGGAGGAAAAAACAAGAACCCTGGATTAAAAAACAAGAACCCTGGATTAAAAAACGAGAACCCAGATTAAAAAACGAGAACCCAGATTAAAAAACAAGAACCCGGATTACAAAACAAGAACCCGGATTACAAAACAAAAACCCTGGAGTAAAAAACAAGAACCCGGATTAAAAAACAAGAACCCTGGAGTGAAAAAGAAGAACCCGGATTACAAAACAAGAACCCGGATTAAAAAACAAGAACCCAGATTGAAAAACAAGAACCCTGGAGTAAAAAACAAGAACCCGGATTAAAAAACAAGAACCCGGATTAAAAAACAAGAACACTGGAGTAAAAAACAAGAACCCTGGATTGAAAAACAAGAACTCTGGAGTAAAAAACAAGAACCCGGATTAAAAAACAAGAACCCTGGAGTAAAAAACAAGAACCCAGATTAAAAAACAAGAACCCTGGAGTAAAAAACAAGAACCCTGGAGTAAAAAACAAGAACCCTGGATTGAAAAACAAGAACCCGGATTACAAAACAAGAACCCGGATTACAAAACAAGAACCCTGGAGTAAAAAACAAGAACCCGGATTAAAAAACAAGAACCCGGATTAAAAAACAAGAACCCTGGAGTAAAAAACAAGAACCCTGGATTGAAAAACAAGAACTCTGGAGTAAAAAACAAGAACCCAGATGAAAAAACAAGAACCCAGATGAAAAAACGAGAACCCGGATGAAAAAACAAGGACCCTGGAGTAAAAACAAGAACCCAGATTAAAAAACAAGAACCCTGGAGTAAAAACAAGAACCCAGATTAAAAAACAAGAACCCAGATTAAAAAACAAGAACCCTGGAGTAAAAAACAAGAACCCAGATTAAAAAACAAGAACCCTGGAGTAAAAAACAAGAACCCTGGAGTAAAAAACAAGAACCCTGGATTGAAAAACAAGAACCCGGATTACAAAACAAGAACCCGGATTACAAAACAAGAACCCTGGAGTAAAAAACAAGAACCCGGATTAAAAAACAAGAACCCTGGAGTAAAAAACAAGAACCCTGGATTGAAAAACAAGAACTCTGGAGTAAAAAACAAGAACCCTGGATTGAAAAACAAGAACCCGGATTAAAAAACAAGAACGTGGAATTTATGAAACACAAAACGTGAACATGAAGGACAGAAGAGATTAGTGAGACCACAAATAATGGTGAGGAAATATTGGTGTAATACTTGTTTAATAGTTATTGCAAGTGCATAATATAAAGTTTATTGATAAGATTAGATTCATTTTTTTATTTAGTTACCCCCCCGTGAAAAGATTGCCCGTGGCAGGAGAAGGCTGGGGGCCACTGCTCTAGAGTAATATTTGCTAGCTGCTAGCTGAGGCCTGGAGCTCGGGGTAATCGAACGGGGCATTGCTGTGCTTTGCCCCCAGCCACGGCAGCAGGCAGCGATGCCATCCAGCCCCCCCCCTTGGCCTACAAGAAGTGGGCTCTGCAGGACATGGACACTATTGTGGACCACAGCAGTGTGGGTAAGAGGACGTACTGGGACGTCAAAGTGATCAATCCTACAGATAGATCCTCATCATGTAACGTGTAGTCATTGATTGTACCTCAGTACAAGTACCTGCTTCCATCTTACCGGTACTTTATTTATGACTTACTCTCATGTATCTGCGCTGCGGACAACAACCTGGCGATTCAGTTTATCTTAAATACTCGTATGTAGTATTTCCTGCTGCACTAGTCCAAGTCCAAAGTGAACAAAGTACTTTATTTATTACCTGAATGTTCGAGCTACGCCTCAGAAGTGCTCTAAGAGTTAATGTTGAAATAAGAGGATTAAAATAAAAAACAAGGGACATCCTGGATCCGTTTCTTCACTCGTCTTAATGTTTTTATGTATTAAAGAAGTATCGGATC
>NC_090914.1:12059400-12109400 GCF_040956055.1 Brachionichthys hirsutus | reverse complement strand
ACTGATGCTGAGCTAATAGTCACATGGCACTGATGCTAAGCTAATAGTCACAAGCACTGATGCTAAGCTAATAGTCACACAGCACTGATGCTAAGCTAATAGTCACAAGCACTGATGTTAAGATAATAGTCACACAGCACTGATGCTAAGCTAATAGTCACACAGCACTGATGCTAAGCTAATAGTCACAAGCACTGATGCTGAGCTAATAGTCACACGGCACTGATGCTAAGCTAATAGTCACATGGCACTGATGCTGAGCTAATAGTCACATGGCACTGATGCTAAGCTAATAGTCACAAGCACTGATGCTAAGCTAATAGTCACACAGCACTGATGCTAAGCTAATAGTCACAAGCACTGATGTTAAGATAATAGTCACACAGCACTGATGCTAAGCTAATAGTCACACAGCACTGATGCTAAGCTAATAGTCACAAGCACTGATGCTAAGCTAATAGTCACACAGCACTGATGCAAAGCTAATAGTCACACGGCACTGATGCTAAGCTAATAGTCACACGGCACTGATGCAAAGCTAATAGTCACACACCACTGATGCTAAGCTAATAGTCACATGGCACTGATGCTAAGCTAATAGTCACAAGCACTGATGTTAAGATAATAGTCACAAGCACTGATGCTAAGCTAATAGTCACACAGCACTGATGCTAAGCTAATAGTCACACGGCACTGATGCAAAGCTAATAGTCACACAGCACCGATGCTAAGCTAATAGTCACACAGCACCGATGCTAAGCTAATAGTCACACAGCACCAATGCTAAGCTAATAGTCACACAGCACCGATGCTAGTGTCTCTGCCTGCAGTCTCTGCTGCTCGGGGTGTGGCTGCAGCGAGAGAGGGACGTCCTCCAGAGGCCAGAAGAAGCTGTCAGGAACTTCCACGCTGTCCTCGTGTCCCTCAGCAGCATGGCAGGTCCGTCCTCTTTGCCTTTGTGTCTGACAGGAATGAGTGAAAGGGCAGCTCCTTCAACCCCCCCCCCCCCCCATCCTTCCTCAACATAGGGGCAGTAGAGGAGTCATGGGACCCACAGTCTGTCTCCCCCTGGTGGCAGCAAGTTCGCAGTACATGCATCCAGTCCCACAACGCAGCCGCCGCGCTGCTGGCGGCCTTTGTTGCTCACCGGGTTGCCAAGGCGACCATCACGAGCCGAGCTGACAGCAAGGTTGTGTCACACAGGGGGGGACTCAGAGGGACACTTATCAGGGGGGGGACTCAGAGGGACACTTATCAGGGGGAGGACTCAGAGGGACACTTATCAGGGGGGGACTCAGAGGGACGTTTAATCAGTGGGGGACTCAGAGGGACACTTATCAGGGGGGGACTCAGAGGGACACTTATCAGGGAGGGGACTCAGAGGGACACTTATCAGGGGGGGACTCAGAGGGACGTTTAATCAGTGGGGGACTCAGAGGGACACTTATCAGGGGGGGACTCAGAGGGACACTTATCAGGGGGTGACTCAGAGGGACACTTATCAGGGGGGGACTCAGAGGGACACTTATCAGGGGGGGACTCAGAGGGACGTTTAATCAGTGGGGGACTCAGAGGGACACTTATCAGGGGGGGACTCAGAGGGACACTTATCAGGGAGGGGACTCAGAGGGACACTTATCAGGGGGGGACTCAGAGGGACACTTATCAGGGGGTGACTCAGAGGGACACTTATCAGGGGGGGACTCAGAGGGACGTTTAATCAGTGGGGGACTCAGAGGGACACTTATCAGTGGGGGACTCAGAGGGACACTTATCAGGGGGTGACTCAAGGGGACACTTATCAGTGGGGGACAGGGGGACGCTGACAGCCTGCTTCCTGTCTGTGAGACAGCTGCAGTCAGAGTGGGAGGCCGTGTCCCTGGACCTGGAGCAGTGGGTAGTGTGTGTTCGCCAGCTCGAAGACGTGCTGCTGCTGCAGACGTTGCTCCTGGTGTCCCCTCCTCCCCCAGCAGGGGGCGCTGCAACACGCTGCTCCATCAAAACGCTGCTGGAGGGAGGCGCAGGTAGGCTGCAGGACAAGACATGTGTCCACGTGTCTCCAGCATCATGTTGTCCTCACATCCCTCTGAAGGTGGCATCGCTGACAGCGTCTCTAAGTGGGTCTTCAGACACAGCTTGTCCCCTGAGAGACTGAAGGAAGTCTTCCTCAGCGAAGACGACCAGAAGACAGCGGAGGGACGAGAGCAGCATGGCGAGGATGGGACGGCAGGTGAGGACAGGAGCCGGTCCAAGAGTGTCCCGTTTGTCCCGCTCGGCGTTGTCACACGACTGTCCGCTGTGTCTTCCAGAGCTGTTGGGGGACGTCTGCCGGCGCTTCCCTCATTCGCTGTCCCCGGACCTGGTCTTTGCTCACTGCTGCTGGGAGCACGTCGTGCAGTGGAACCGAGACCCCGAGGTTTGGTTCTACGCTCATTATTGGTTCTACGTTTCATCCGCTCACAGCGAATTATTATTGTTCTCGCATACTGGTTCTACATCTACAAACCATATTAATAATTGATATAATACATACAAGCATTGAGTAATTTAACATTAGTTTTATTTGTCTTGTTAAATGGCGATGATTTATGTACGCAGAGGAGCAGCAGCTCTACTCCGAGCTCCTCCCGGATGGCTGAGCTTCTCACCCTATCTCTAAGGGAGAGCCCAGCCCCCCTACGGAGGAAGCTCATTTCAGCCGCTTGTACCCGGGATCTCGTTCTTTCGGTCACTACCCAAAGCTCGTGACCATAGGTGAGGGTCGGAGAACGGAGATCGACCGGTAACCGAGAGCTCTCTTTACCATGACGGATCTGTGCACCGATCCGTCTGTCGATCTCCCGCTCCATCCTTCCCTCACTCGTGAACAAGAGCCCGGGATACTTGAACTCCTCCACTTGATATTTTTTCTGCTTTAGATTGTGATTGCCGAAATAATTTTACGTGCTTTAGCTGTCATTAACTGTGCATTTAGCTGTGTTCTTTAGTTTCTTTGACAGCGTATTTAGTTGGTGGGCACTGTTTTCTCATATAAACTATCCAATCGTCTACATGTAGGTGGCGATGAGTTGCCAGCTCATCTTACTCTGCAGAATTTGAACCCACTGAATTAAAATTCAATGTGAGCTCACGGGCCGTTCAGTTCAGTTCATAAGCTCCATCTATCGGTGACGAGCTTAGACGAGCTTATGAACTGAATTCACTTCAAGTCCTGGACTCCTTTGTAACGCTGCTGCTTTGCTTCCTGCTCTCCATTTCAGCATGATACGCCAACAGCATAGCGTTAATCGGTCGATAGTCTGGATCTTCCAATAATTTCTTGAAGGTTTTAGCATCATGATGCCGGACTTCCTCAGGTGTCAGAATTCGCTTTGGAACATTCTGTTCAGTGTCGGGCATGGGGTGTGCCCTCACAAAGGCCCGTATATGTCGATCTGCCATTTCTGGGGACTGGCAATATTTATCCCTCATCGCTTCCAGAAACTGTACATATAAATCTCCGTGAGTCGTCATATTGGAAACTACTCCTTGGTCTCTCAGATCAGATGTGTATATATAGAATTTCTCACCGTCATTGCTTTGATGTTAAAAATGAATTGATCTTTGGGTTTACAATGTGAACTCAAAGTTGGCTTTGATGTTCACCTCTTTTATGAATCAGAAACAACAAAGAAGAACAAAGCTAAATGGGGAAGATGAAGAAATGGGGTTTTCAATGTTGGTGATGATGATGATGATGATGAATATATTTATTAGATAGAATGTTAGAGTACAAGTACAGTCACACAGTAGCATGTATTACAGTACAAGTACAGTCACACAGTAGCATGTATTACAGTACAAGTACAGTCAAACATCCTGTCTAAGAGGAGCATTTCTAAAAAGCCCTTGCGGTCTTGTTTCCGTTGAAAGTCCTTCGTACATAAATCATCGACATTTAACAATACAAATAAAAATAAAACTAATATTAAATTACTCAATTGATTCAACGTAACATTAGAAAAACAAAAATAAAATGATTTTACACCGCCAGTGCAAACTAACAATTAATCTAAAATAAATTACACCACTGATGCAAAATGACAATAAATAACTTACATAAATTACAATAAATTACTAAAGCAATTAAAATCTGCAACGTAGGTGGACAAAAAGGGGGGGGGGGTTTGATCCGGAGAGAGTCCTGATGACTATCTCCGTTTCTGTCCCCCTGAAAGGTGTATTTTTAGGGCCGTTTTGAAGGAGGCCAAAGAGGTGCATGTTTTGAGGGCAGGAGTCAAACAGTTCCACCCTTAGGGGGCAGTATTGTAAAAAGATGATTTACCCATGTTAGTCCTGTAGGAGGGGGTAATCAGGTTGTTGTTTGAGCTCCCTCTAGTGTTGTGGCTGTGGGTGTCACTAAATCTGTGGAGGTGTTTATTCAGGTATGCAGGGATTGAGGGGACTGAGGGCAGAGCTGCATTGACTATTTTAAATGCCAATCCCATTTTGAGCTGTTTAACCCTGTCTTCTACCCTGAGCCATTTTAGGCTAGCAAAATGTCCAGGAAGAAGGTGGGTCATGGGCCCCAGATTGAGGAGTAGCCGAATCAGTTTGTTTTGGGAGGTTTGGAGCCTGGTTTTCAGGGACACTTTGATGTTTGAATACCAGGAGGTGCTAGCATAGTCAAAGAGGGGCTGAACGAGGGCTCCAGCAAGCGTCCGGAGACAAAAGCAGACATTCTGCCCAAAAATCTTGTTCTCTGATTGACTTTTTTAATCACCTTAGTTGCCATACTATCACCAGACAGGTATTTGTCAAGAACACAGCCCAAATAGGTAATCTCGTCTTTGCTGGTTCGGTTCTACGCTCATTATCGGTTCTACGTTTCATCATAGCGCGTCTCTCCCCGAGGTTTGGTTCTACGTCTCTTCCTGTTTGGTTCTACGTCTCTTCCTGTTTGGTTCTACGTCTCTTCCTGAGCTTTAGTCTATGTGTCTTCCTGTTTGGTTCTACGTCTCTTCCTGTTTGGTTCTATGTCTCTTCTTGTTTGGTTCTATGTCTCTTCCTGTTTGGTTCTACATCTCTTCCTGTTTGGTTCTACGTATCTTCTTGTCTGGTTCTACGTCTCTTCCTGTCTGGTTCGACGTCTCTTCCTGTTTGGTTCTACGTCTCTTCCTGTTTGGTTCTACGTCTCTTCCTGTCTGGTTCTACGTCTCTTCCTGTCTGGTTCTACGTCTCTTCCTGTCTGGTTCTACGTCTCTTCTTGTTTGGTTCTACGTCTCTTCCTGTCTGGTTCTACGTCTCTTCCTGTCTGGTTCTACGTCTCTTCCTGTTTGGTTCTACCTCTCTTCCTGTTTGGTTCTACGTCTCTTCCTGTCTGGTTCTACGTCTCTTCCTGTCTGGTTCTACCTCTCTTCCTGTTTGGTTCTACGTCTCTTCCTGTTTGGTTCTACATCTCTTCCTGTCTGGTTCTACGTCTCTTCCTGTCTGGTTCTACGTCTCTTCTTGTTTGGTTCTACGTCTCTTCCTGTCTGGTTCTACGTCTCTTCCTGTCTGGTTCTACGTCTCTTCCTGTTTGGTTCTACGTCTCTTCCTGTCTGGTTCTACGTCTCTTCCTGTTTGGTTCTACGTCTCTTCCTGTCTGGTTCTACGTCCCGGTAACGCTGCGTCTTCATCAGTCTGGACTCACCTGCTTTCTCCTCTTAGGAGGGCCGGTTCTTATGCTGGGCTGTAGAACACCTGAGGCTGGTCTCCAGTCCACAGATCCAGCTAGGTGAGGGTGGGGCTAGGGCGGGGCTGGGGGCGTGGCTAGGGCGTCCAGGCTGTCCTGATAACACTTTTCACCGCGTTCCTCCTCAGGCGTTTCGTCCATGATGTGGAACACCTTCCTGGTGAAGCGTCTCTCAGCGGCGTCCTACTTGGTGGAGAAGGTGACCCGTCAACAGAACAACTTCCTGTCCCGCCTGTTCAGCTTCCTGTAACGGTTCCCTTTGTTCTAGGTGGGGAAAGCGCCGAAGGATCGCTTGTGCCGACGGGTAGGAGTGTTTCCTTATTGATCGTCTGTGATCAGGCCCCATGATGGCGGTTCTGTCCCCACGCAGGACGTCGGGATGGGGGGGGACGCCGTGACGTCCTTCCTGGGCTGCTGCGTCCAGCTGCTGCAGATCCTGATGGAGGTGATTCTATTGATTATCACCCCCCCCCCCCCCCCCCCCCCCCGTTCTCACGCTCATCAGCATTCTGACGCAGGCGGACTCGGCCGTGGGCGGGGTCTCGGCCCCCGAGCTGTCGGTGGAGGAGGCCTGGGCTGGGGGGGCGGGGCCGGCGTCCATAGCCCAGCTAGCCCTGGAGCAGAAAGGCGTCCACTACCCCCTGGTGCAGCACCACTTCCTGTTAGCATCAATGCTACATGCTACGATGACCTTCACCCTGAAGGTCAAACCGCTCAGCCTGTTCGATAGCAAGGTGAGCCCCCCCCCTAACAAGCCTGCTTCTATACAGTTGATGGGGTTCTGACTGTCCCTTCCTTTTTGATGGGGGGGGGTCCAGGGTCAGAACGCCTTCTTCAGAGACCTGACGTCCATCCAGCTGTTGCCCAGTGGAGACATGGACCCAGGTCTGGTGTTACTACGGCAACAGGTGCGTGTCTCTCAGTAGTGGGGGGGGGCCTAAAGACCGGTTTAAACAAGCTCCTGACCCCCCCCCCCGTTGCTTCCGGGTCAGTTCCTCCTCCGGCTGCTGACCGGCTGGGTGCAGGCCATAGACGACCCCCCCGCCCCGCCCCCCCCGGTGGGACCGCCGGCGTCCTGGTGGCCGTCCAGCTGTCTGGAGCTGGCCCCCCCGCTGCAGGTCAACCCCGACGTCCTGAGGCGCCATCTTGTGTGTGAGCTCTACAGCCGGGGGCTGGACCTGCGGGCCGAGGAGGTAAGAGGCGGAGCTCAGGTGGACGTCGTGACCGGCCCCCCTGACTCCGCCCCCTGCCCCCCCCCCCAGGTGATGCTGCAGGTGCAGGACCAGGACGTGCTGGGCTCCCAGCTGCTGGTGCTGGCGGGCCAGAGACTGAGCTACTCGCTGCTCCACCAGCCGGCCCAGACGCAGCCCGCCATGGAGCTGCTGGCCCGCCTGCCCCCCACCCTCTGCACCTGGCTCAAAGCGATGGTGAGCGCCCTGCTTAGCGGTCTCCTCCTCGGGGGGGGGGGGGGGGTCTGTCTGACTGCATTCATGCGTGTGCTGCAGGATCCCAGTGAGCTGCGCTGCCCCCTGGCCCCCCTGGCCCGGACCAGCAGGTTGGTCGGCCGTCTGGTGGACGTCCTGCCGGAGAACCACGCCCAGTACGGCCTGGCGCTGCACCTCCTGGAGGCCGTGGAGGCCCTCGCCCCGGAGGACTGAGGCCGCAGGGGGCGGAGCTTCCTGGAGGGCGGCCTCGTTTACCTGCGTGCCACACGAGGCTCCGCCTCCTCTCCCTCTCCCATGATGTATCGTAGACAGACTCGGCTCCGCCTCTTCTGTCCCTGTGGTTCGTCTCATGCAGAATAAAGGCGTGTCCCGCTACGACTCTGCTGGTTCACTTCATGAGTTTGGGCCCTGATTGGCCGTGTCCCCTGATTGGACGTGTCCCCGTGCAGTCCTGCTGCCAGTGGAAGACTCCGTGTCCAGTCGTCCCACGCAAACCTTCATTTGACATGAATCACGTTGTGGAACGTCCAGAAGCCCCGGCGAGCTTTTTTCGGACACTCGTTTCCACGGCGACGGCATGCTTTTATCGGACACTTGTTTTCACACACGTTTATTCTGAAAACTTTACAGGATCATTTCTTCTACGTTGCCACGGTGACAGTGGATTCCTCTTTCATGCCTTCACTCTTAAATGAGTTTGTGAGAGAAGTGGGCGGAGTTATCAGACAGGAGGCGGGATCAAGCCTCCAACAAGCTGCCGCAGCACCGCGTAGCCTCCAGAGCAACGGAACCGGTTCCCCGTCGTCATGGCGACGCGGTCACAGCCTGTGAGACGACGGTCTGACAGCGAGGGCAGAGGCAGTCCGTCGACTCGGCCGTGTAGCGGCGGCACCGGGGGCAGCGGGCGCCGGAGGCGGGGACGGCTGCTATGCTGTAGGCACTGTCCTCACGGATCCCCCCCCTGACAGGAAGCAGAGCACAGATTAGCGTCAGGGTAGTTCCAGTTAGACCCCTAACCGGTCTACAGGACCCCCCCCCCCAGTCTTCCTCACCCTCCAGATTGATGAGGAAGGTCCCGTGGCGGATCAGGGCGTCTGGGGGCAGGTCTCGGGGCAGCTCGCCGGCCAGGCTGACCCTCCCGACCATCATCAGCTCGGCCAGCTGGGAGCAGGTGGAGGCGGGTTCCTCCTGGAGGGACTTCAGATCGGGGATCGATTAATAGTCCTGGAACAGGCAGAGAGAAACGGGCGTGGCCGTCTGGCTTACCTCCATCAGCTCAAACAGCAGGCCGGGCTGGATGGACACGCTCAGGTCGTACTGAGCCGCGTGTCTGCCCGGGATGGCGGACAGGAAGGAGTCCCTGATAGCACACGCCCCCTCCACCGCCTCCTCCAACCCCGGCCGGCGCCACACCGAGCTGCTTCTGATCCAGCCACTCCTGAACAAGGTCTCTCCTTCTGCAGGAGCAAGGCCAGGCGTTAGCACGCCGTTAGCCTCGGGGAGGGTGCCCACGTTACGCCACCGGACTGTTAGCGCTCCGTTAGCCAGGAGGAGGAGCCTCGGGGAGGGTGCCCACATCCAAGCACCCCCACTCGTCCTACAGCGCTAACAGAGGCTAGCATGGCAGCGCCCCCCACTCCTACAGCGCTAACAGAGGCTAGCATGGCAGCGCCCCCCACTCCTACAGCGCTAACAGAGGCTAGCATGGCAGCGCCCCCCACTCCTACAGCGCTAACAGAGGCTAGCATGGCAGCGCCCCCCACTCCTACAGCGCTAACAGAGGCTAGCATGGCAGCGCCCCCCACTCCTACAGCGCTAACAGAGGCTAGCATGGCAGCGCCCCCCACTCCTACAGCGCTAACAGAGGCTAGCATGGCAGCGCCCCCCACTCCTACAGCGCTAACAGAGGCTAGCATGGCAGCGCCCCCCACCGAGCCTCCTGATGGGCGTCCCCGCTGCCCTGCTGCGGGACGGGGGGCTGCCTGCCCCAGGGGGGGGGGGTACATTCAGGAACATACCGTCGTGTCCGGGGGCGTGGAGATACACCTCCTCAGCGAGATGCGGCAGGATGGGCGCCACGGATCGGGTCACGCCTTCCAGGATTTCCTGGAGAACCGTCTGACAGGATCTCCGGCCCAGCGAGTCTTCCGGGTCGCAGTACAACCTGAACAAAGGGGGGGCGGGTGAGGAGGTGCGAGGGGGGGGCTGCGTTTGTTCTCCCGTCTCTTCTTCACCTGTCTTTGATGATGCTGAAGTAAAAGCTGGACAGGTCCCCGGTGACGAAGGCCTGGAGGACACGGAGGGCCCGTCCCGCGTCGAACTCGCTGTAGGCGTCCGTCACCTTCCAGAACACGTTAGCGTTAGCATGGATCTCAGGACCCCCCCCCGTCCCGGGCCGGGCCCCCGAACGCACCTTGATGCTGTACTCGCGGAGCAGGTGCAGCAGGTACTGGTCCACGTAGTGCATCTCCTGGGGGGCCACGGCGTGCAGCCGGGGGTCGAAGCCCCGCAGGTTACCCAGCAGGAACCTCAGCGTGTTCCTCAGCTGGTGGGCGGAGACGGACAGAGCGTGAGCGGGGGGGACGAGGGACGAGACGGGTGCGTCCTCACCGCCCCGTTACCTTGCCGACGCCGTCTCTGGCGGCGCCGAGGGCGGCGGGTCCGATCTGGATGTCAGAGAACACGTTGGACTCTGCCACCCACCAGCGCAGCACGTCCGCCCCGTAGGCCGGCGTCCCGCCGTCCTGGAGCCGACGGAGGACAACACGGTAACCATGACAACGGCAGCTCGGTTCCCCCGGGCGGCGCTTCGACGGGCCTCACCGTCCCTCCGTTGACGATGGCTTCAGGATCCACGACGTTGCCCACGGACTTGGACATCTTCTCTCCCGTCTCGCTGACCACGAAGCCGTGGACCACCAGAGACCTGGACGCAGACACACGCCCCGTCAAAGGGAGGACATAAAGGACTGGAGAACTGGAGCCCGGATCTTCCAGCTCGTCCTCCACATGCGGGACGGGGACGTCTCTCACTTGTAGGGCGCCTTGTCCCTGACGGCGACGCTGGTGAGCAGCGAGGACTGGAACCAGCCTCCGAGCTGGTCCTTCCCTTCCACGTACGCTTCCGCTCTGGAGTCGGACTCTGCAGAGGACACGGTGAAGACCGCAGCAATGAGACGGGGACACCAGCGGGACAGAACAAAGACTAGAGAAAGACCCGGAAGGCCCAGCCACTCAGGAAGCGTTAAGCTCCGCCCCTACGCTCGTCTCTGTAGGACTGCATGGGAGGTTTCCGATCAGTCCGGGGAATAGGCGCCGAGCCTGAGACAGGGACAAGGGCGTCTAAAACGGACCGACTGGGACCAGAATGTCCACATTAGTCCATCAGTCCAATCTGCATTTGAAGGACAGGATGAGCTACGAGGGAAGTGAAGCCTGGAAGCAGAGACCCGGGGGGACCAGAGACACGGGGGACCAGAGACCCGGGGGGACCAGAGACCCAGGGGGACCAGAGACACGGGGGACCAGAGACCCGGGGGAACCAGAGACCCGGGGGACCAGAGACACGGCGGATCAGGGACATAACTCCCGCTCTAACAACCTGGAACCAGAGGCTTGCGAAGCGGAGCGGGGAGCCAGCTGAGACGTGACTCCGCCTCCTCAGAGTCTTCCTCTACCTCCTCTGGAAGTGACAAACAGCAGACGTTTGGGTTAGCCTCGCGGGTTAGCGTTAGGGCGTTAGCCTCGCGGGTTAGCGTTAGGGCGTTAGCCTCGCGGGTTAGGGTTAGGGGGTTAGCCTCGTGGGTTAGCGTTAGGGCGTTAGCCTCGCGGGTTAGCGTTAGGGCGTTAGCCTCGTGGGTTAGCGTTAGCCTCGCGGGTTAGGGCGTTAGCCTCGCGGGTTAGGGCGTTAGGGCGTTAGCCTCGCGGGTTAGCGTTAGGGCGTTAGCCTCGCGGGTTAGGGCGTTAGCCTCGCGGGTTAGGGCGTTAGGGCGTTAGCCTCGCGGGTTAGCGTTAGGGCGTTAGCCTCGCGGGTTAGGGCGTTAGCCTCGCGGGTTAGGGCGTTAGGGCGTTAGCCTCGCGGGTTAGCGTTAGGGCGTTAGCCTCGCGGAAACGTATTCCCGTCGTCTCAGTCACAAGCGTGTTCTGGAAGGTTTCAGGACGATGATGGTGTCGCCATGGCGACTTGTAGACATGAAGCTGAACACAAGACTAACAGCAGGTAGGACACACGGTCCTCGCCACTGAGGGGGACGTGTAGCTTGCACTAGCATTAGCTTCCGTTCCGGTCAGTCCAGACGTACCTTCTAGAACAGCAGCCCACGACACTCCGCTGTCAAACCAGATGTCCAAGACGTCCTCCCCACGAGTGTAGTCCGTCGCGGGACCCGCTTTGCTCTGAGAGACACACACAGGACAAAGTGTCCTCCAAATGTCCTCCCTCCTGGAGACGATCAAAGCACGACGGCCACATTTAACCAAACCAAAAACATTTGTTGCCGATCAGAACCGTCCTTCTTCTTGTCCCGTGAGACGTTGACATCTAGAGAAGGGTCAACATGTCCCCCCGCGGGACTCACCTTTTCCAGCACCTCCGCCGGCAGCAGGGCCTCGATGGGAAGCTCCCACCAGCAGTCGCTGCCCTTGTCCTTGAGCAGCGCTGCGACGTGGGACACCGTGTACCTGCAGAGACACGCACGAGGACACGTCGCGTCTCAGTTTGTCTGAGCCGCTCTGCTTCGGCGTGTTGGACCAGCCACCTGTTGACGAGAGCCTCCCCCGTCTCCCTGTGGTAGAAGACGGGGACCGGGACGCCCCAGCTTCTCTGTCTGGAGACGCACCAGTAGGTGCGTCTGTCCAGCATGTCCAGCAGGCTGCTGCGTGAGGACTCGGGTAGGACACGCACCTTCTGCAGCGCCCCCTGCACACACACACACACACACTGCGTCTGGTCTGGGCGGACATCAGGGCGCCTGGCAGCGCGTCCCCCACCGACCTTGGCCCTGTCCCTGAGGGACGCCGTGTTGACGAACCACTGCCTGCTGGGCCGGATGAGGACCGGCTGCTTCGTCCTCCAGTCGTACGGGTAGCTGTGGACAAACGGCTCCTCCCTCAGCAGCGCCCCCTGCCCCTCCAGCATGGAGATCACTGAGCGGGACGAGGACAGCAAGCGGGACAGTCAGCCCCCCCCACCCCGAGCGTCTCCCGGCCGCCCCGTGTCCTCGCTCTACCTTTGTCCGTCCCTTCGCTCATCACGGGAAGATTCTGGAGCTCCTCGCCGGCGCCCTCGGTGAACCGGCCGTCCTCGTCCACCGTGCAGTCCCGAGGAGGGACAACACGGGAAGTGTCCTTCATCAGCGTCCAACCGACGGCTGCGTTGCTACCGGCAACCAGTCCTCCTCATTCAACCTACCAGCGTCAGCTGGAAGCGCGACGCCACGCTGTAGTCCTCCATGCCGTGAGCCGGCGCCGTGTGGACCAACCCCGTCCCTCTGGACACGCTCACGTGATTGGCAGGCAGCAGCGGGACTTCCTTACCAGGGACGGTGGGGTGTTTGCAGAGCGCCCCCTCCAGCTGGGAGCCTTAACGTCAGACATAATGTTAGTGAGTGTGTGTGTGTGTGTGTGCGCGTGCCTCACCTGTGCAGGTGCACACGCTCTCCAGCGCCGTGCTCAGCAGCGCCCCCAGGCTGGCCGTGCGCTCCGTGGCGACGAGCAGCAGCTGGTCGTTGTCCTCCCTCCTCACCACGGAGTACCTGCACACAGCAGGCCCCGCCCCCCCACGGATTCTAACCGGCAACCAAGACTTCAATCAATGCAGCTGATGAGCCAGAACATTAACGGTGCGTGGGAGCGGTCAAAAAGAAGGAGGTCCATTCCAGTTTAACGCCAGGTCCATTCCAGTTTAACACCAGGTCCATTCCAGTTTAACACCAGGCCCATTCCAGTTTAACACCAGGTCCATTCCAGTTTAACACGAGGTCCATTCCAGTTTAACACCAGGTTCATTCCAGTTTAACACCAGGTCCATTCCAGTTTAACACCAGGTTCATTCCAGTTTAACACCAGGTCCATTCCAGTTTAACACCAGGTCCATTCCAGTTTAACACGAGGTCCATTCCAGTTTGACACCACGTCCATTCCAGTTTAACACCAGATCCATTCCAGTTTAACACCAGGTCCATTCCAGTTTAACACGAGGTCCATTCCAGTTTGACACCACATCCATTCCAGTTTAACACCAGATCCATTCCAGTTTGACACAAGATCCATTCCAGTTTAACACCACGCCCATTCCAGTTTAACACCAGGTCCATTCAGTTTGACGCCAGGTCCATTCCAGTTTAACACCAGGTCCATTCCAGTTTAACACGAGGTCCATTCCAGTTTGACACCACGTCCATTCCAGTTTAACACCAGATCCATTCCAGTTTGACACAAGATCCATTCCAGTTTAACACCACGCCCATTCCAGTTTAACACCAGGTCCATTCCAGTTTGACGCCAGCTCCGTTCCAGTTTAACGCCAGGTCCGTTCCAGTTTAACACCAAGTCCATTCCAGTTTGACACCAGGTTCATTCCAGTTTGACACAAGATCCATTCCAGTTTAACACCACGCCCATTCCAGTTTAACACCACGTCCATTCCAGTTTAACACGAGGTCCATTCCAGTTTGACACCACGTCCATTCCAGTTTAACACCAGATCCATTCCAGTTTAACACCAGGTCCATTCCACTTTAACACCACGTCCATTCCAGTTTAACACCAGGTCCGTTCCACTTTGACACCAGGTCCGTTGCACTTTGACACCAGGTCCACACCTGGTTCCGGGACTTTCCCATGTTCTCCCCGAGTCTGAGGGGGTTCAGGTGTTAAAGTGTGTCACTGCTCTGTGATTGGCTAGTGGCTCAAACTGACAGCATTCCCTGTGTAATGGTGGGGGGGGGGGGGGGGGGTACTGACTGGGCGTGGGGCAGGAAGCACACGGCCTGGTTGGCAGGAATGGTCCACGGCTGGGTAGTCCACACCACTGCAGAGACCTTCTCCAGCCCTGAGTGAGGAAAGCCAATCGGGTGAGCGGCTCCCACCGGGCCAGAACCAGAACATTCCACAAAGTGGTTCATTTTACCTGCAACGGAAGCCAGCGCGGATGGGGGCGTGGTCAGAGGGAATGTGGCGTAGATGGCTCTGCTCACATGCTCAGGGTTGTACTCCAACTCCGCCTCGGCGAGAGCCGTTCTGAAAAGACACGGAGACTTTCACACGAGTACACGACCGAGTACACCTTCATGGGCAGAAGCCCCAGCCAGACGCAGATTAGCTCCGCACCTTGAGGAAGGAGACCAGAAGACCGGCTTGAAGTCTTGGTAGATGAACCCCTGTAAAGATCAGAGGTGAACAAAACCACAACGTTAGTGATCCAGGGGAAGATAGGAAACACAACGTTAGTGATGCAGAGAGGGGAAGATAGGAAACACAACGTTAGTGATCCAGGGAAGATAGGAAACACAACGTTAGTGATGCAGGGGAAGATAGGAAACACAACGTTAGTGATGCAGAGAGGGGAAGATAGGAAACACAACGTTAGTGATCCAGAGAGGGGAAGATAAGAAACACAACGTTAGTGATCCAGGGGAAGATAGGAAACACAACGTTAGTGATCCAGAGAGGGGAAGATAGGAAACACAACGTTAGTGATCCAGGGGAAGATAGGAAACACAACGTTAGTGATCCAGAGAGGGGAAGATAGGAAACACAACGTTAGTGATCCAGAGAGGGGAAGATAGGAAACACAACGTTAGTGATCCAGAGAGGGGAAGATAGGAAACAACGTTAGTGATCCAGAGAGGGGAAGATAGGAAACACAACGTTAGTGATCCAGGGGAAGATAAGAAACACAACGTTAGTGATCCAGAGAGGGGAAGATAAGAAACACAACGTTAGTGATCCAGAGAGGGGAAGATAAGAAACACAACGTTAGTGATCCAGAGAGGGGAAGATAGGAAACACAACGTTAGTGATCCAGAGAGGGGAAGATAAGAAACACAACGTTAGTGATGCAGAGAGGGGAAGATAAGAAACACAACGTTAGTGATCCAGGGGAAGATAGGAAACACAACGTTAGTGATCCAGGGAAGATAGGAAACACAACGTTAGTGATCCAGACAGGGGAAGGTAGGAAACAACGCTAGTGATCCAGACAGGGGAAGGTAGGAAACACAACGCTAGTGACAGAGGGAATGGAGGACAGGAAACGCCGGCTGCTCTCCTCAGTGATTCTGTTTCTACGTGAACTTCCACCTTTTGGTGCATCTCCTGGAAGACTTTGATCTGAGCGGCCTCGTAGGCTCCGTCATACGTGTAGTAGCAGCGGTCCCAGTCGGCCATGACCCCCCAGCGCTGGAACGCCGCCTTCTGGCGAGCGATGGCCTCAGCAGCGAAGGCCCGGCTGGATGGGGGGAACCGACACCTGGAGTCAGAGCTGCACCCCCGAGGCCTCGGGCTCCTCCGGGCTCCTCCGGGCTCCTCCGGGCTCAACCGTACCTTTCTGCCTGACCTGCAGCGGGTCGAGGCCCCCGGCCCCCGGCCCCCCCAGAGCCTTCAACTCAATGGGGAGGCCGTGGCAGTCCCAGCCTGGGACGTAGTGGACCTGCCGCCCTCTCAGCACCTCAAAGCGGTTCCGGATGTCCTTCAGGATCTGGGTCAGACAGGAAACAGCATGCTAGGAGGCGGAGCTTTCTCTTTTAGTCTCCGCCTCTGCGGTGTTAAAGCGTAAGGACCCAGCACGACCTCTGAGCGGCGAAGGTCAACAGGTAGCACCGGTTGTAGCGTCATCACCTTGTTGAGGGCGTGTCCTACATGGGGGTCCCCGTTGGCGTAGGGGGGGCCGTCGTGAAGGCAGAACTCCTTCTTGGCCTTCCTCTGCCTCTGCCAGGTGTACAAGTCAGCGAAGCCGCACTCCTGCAGAGGCAGACGCCATTCGCACAGGTGAGTGGGCGTGTCCGCCCCGCCCACTCGCTCATTTACATATGCGTGTTGTAATAACTCTCTGATGCGTCACCGAACGGAAGGAATAACCTCAGAATAATCCCGTTACGTCACACGTCGGGAAGTAACCGGGCCGGTTTCCGGTGACGTCACCACCCGTCGCACCTTTTGTGTTTGGAGTTCTCGGTCCAGCAGCTTCTGTCCGCTCAGCTTCATCGGGAAGTGGGTCCGGGGCAGCAGCACCGTGTCCCGGTACCCTCCGGGCTCGTCGCTTCCGGGTGAACCGACGCCGTGACGGCGGCTCGAGCTGCAGAGCGGGGCGCGGCCCCCCCGGGACGACGTCCGGCCACATCCCGCTAGCGCCCGGCAGAGCAGCATGGAGACGCAAACCACGAGAGTTCAGAGCGCTCAGGTCGGAGGGGACGCAGCCTGACTCGTGACGTCACGCCCGGCCGGAGCGGCTGTGTCTCTCCGGAAGAAATAGTCGGGCGGACAACTACGGAAGCCTCGTTAGGTCATAGCTGTAGCCCGAATTCATGTCTGTCAAAACATGTAAATAGAAATAAGAATTCAGGTTAAAACTACAAGATGGAAAGAATTTGATTGGAAGATGAAAATGAGATTCTTCACGCCTTTAAAATCTTTCCTCATCAAAAGTAGCACGAGCGCTGGAGAAACTGGACCTGTGGGAGACAAACACACGTCTTTTGGGACTGTCCTATTATTCTTAACTTCTGGAAAAATGTTCAATTTACATTGAGAACAGTGTTTAAAATCAATCTTTCAATGGACCCTTTGGTTTTCTTGCTGGACATTTTCCCAGACAGTTTCTCCCAGGATCAAACATTTACTAATGACTGCAAGGAAAACTACAACAATCTGCTGGATGAAACCGGAACCACCTACAAAAGATAAGACAAGTTTACTCTATGGAACGATTGACTGCACAATTACAGGTACAAACACCTGTCTGTGAAAGAAAATGGGATCTAATCAAGAACTTTCTCAATGTCACAAACCAGCCTTCACTTTGAGTTATTGCCATGGCAACTCATTGATGTTGTAGCCCGGTCTCAGGACACTGTTTGTACGGTAGTTGCTTCTTTATTATTATTATTATTATTTGTTCTAGTTGTTTCGTTTTGTTTGTTTTTCTGTGAATAAAGTTTTAAAAAAAACTACAAAATGGATACAGGAATACAGCCACATACAATACTACGACTACTACTACCACCAGTAGTACTACTACAACTACTACTACCAATAGTACTACTACAACTACTACTACCATTAGTACTACTTTCCACATTCTCTCCATCACTCTGCTCTGTTGACCCGACCTCGACCTTCTTTACGTCTATTCCTTGTTTGTGCCCCCCCCCCCCCAAATAGGCTGTTTGTGGCCCCCTCCTCCCCCATCAGGATGTGAGCACCAGTTCAAAGGGACGAGTCGGGACTCCTCCCCCTGCTGCGGGGGCTTTGCCATCAAAAGGCCTCCATCTGTGAACTGCTGGGATCCACCTGCACGCCCCCCCCCCCCCCCCCAAGCTTCCTATCTGCTCCAGGAATCTGCATTCCACTTGGATCCGTGCGCTGGCTGCTGAATGATCGCTCTGCTGGTTACCGTGGAAACCTGTTACCTTCGACCAGGATCTGCAGCGCCTGTTTGAGCCCTCGTGGGGGCCGGGTGGAACCGTCCCCATAAATCACTGCAAAGAATCTAACCGGCGTCTCCTGGAGGGGATGGGACTTACCTCCATGAGGACGATTAAGTGCCCCCGTTTGTGGCAGACATTTTCAAACGGCAGGTGGACAAGATGGAGAAGACAGGAGGGAGACAGGGACGTCCCAGTCTTCCCGGAGCCGGTCCGAACACGGCAGAGGAAATGAATCCCCTCGTTTGGGAGTGGCCCCCGCCCAGAGAAGGAATCAAATAAGACCCCCACCTCGATCAATCACTTCCTGTTTATTAAGTTTATCAGCCTGCACTCAAGCATGAAACGTGAGGCTGGCTTCAACACGAAGGGACAGTTAGCTTGAAGCTAATAGCAGAAACTCCACGTCCGCTACAGAGCCAGCAGCTGTAGCTAGCAGCTGCTCACATCCTCAGAGAAGTCTCCGCAGTCACTGATGGAGGGAAAGCCGAGCCTCTGCTCGAGCCACTGGGCAACTCGGAGCAGCTGCTGGTCCTGGAGGGCGGGGCCAATAAGCTGTAAACCAATGGGAAGACCCCGTCTGGACAAAGCGGCTGGCAAAGAAACGGCAGGGATCCCTGGGTAAAAAAAGAGAGTTTCAGCTCAGAGAAATGTGACGAATGGATCTCAAGGTGAGTCTGGGGGTTCAGGCTCTGGGGTAGCAACTGGACCCGGACCCGGACCCGGGCCTACAATAAGAACACCTCCTCCCGAGGGAGGCCAGGCACCGTCTCTCCGTACCTGCCAGGTTGGCAGGCTGGGTGAAGACGTCCTCCTGCGTGCTGCGTGTCCGGTTGTCCTCCCTGGTGAAGTCAGAGTAACGGGCGGCGTCGCTCAGCGTGACGGGCGTCAGCAGGACATCCACGCCGGAGCCGAACACCCGCCCGAAGTCGTTGGAGATCAGCCGCCGGACCTTCTGAGCCTTGATGAAGTAGCGCTGGTAGTTCCTGTCAACGCAAGGGGGAGGAGCCAACGGCGGTTAGCCCACGTCGTTTGGGAAGTTCTATGGTGGAAGTAACGAGAAAAAAAACTGAACGTGGAGTTAATATCCGTGAAGCAGAGCAAACATAAAAGTATGTAGTAACGCTACGCAGTGTGAAAGCTCAGGGGAGCAAACGCAGGACTAAACGTACGTAGTAACGCTACGCAGTGTGAAAGATCAGCGGACCAAACGCAGGACTAAACGTACGTAGTAACGCTACGCAGTGTGAAAGCTCAGGGGACCAAGCGCAGGACTAAACGTACGTAGTAACGCTACGCAGTGTGAAAGATCAGCGGACCAAACGCAGGACTAAACGTACGTAGTAACGCTACGCAGTGAGAAAGCTCAGGGGACCAAACGCAGGACTAAAAGTACGTAGTAACGCTACGCAGTGTGAAAGCTCAGGGGACCAAACGCAGGACTAAACGTACGTAGTAACGCTACGCAGTGTGAAAGATCAGCGGACCAAACGCAGGACTAAACGTACGTAGTAACGCTACGGAGTGTGAAAGATCAGCGGACCAAACGCAGGACTAAACGTACGTAGTAACGCTACGCAGTGTGAAAGATCAGGGGACCAAACGCAGGACTAAACGTACGTAGTAACGCTACGCAGTGTGAAAGATTAGCGGACCAAACGCAGGACTAAACGTACGTAGTAACGCTACGCAGTGAGAAATCTCAGGGGACCAAACGCAGGACTAAACGTACGTAGTAACGCTACGCAGTGTGAAAGATTAGCGGACCAAACGCAGGACTAAACGTACGTAGTAACGCTACGCAGTGTGAAAGCTCAGGGGACCAAACGGAGGACTAAACGTACGTAGTAACGCTACGCAGTGAGAAAGCTCAGGGGAGCAAACGCAGGACTAAACGTATGTAGTAACGCTACGCAGTGTGAAAGCTCAGGGGACCAAATGCAGGACTAAACGTACGTAGTAACGCTACGCAGTGAGAAAGCTCAGGGGAGCAAACGCAGGACTAAACGTACGTAGTAACGCTACGCAGTGAGAAAGATCAGCAGACCAAACGCAGGACTAAACGTACGTAGTAACGCTACGCAGTGTGAAAGCTCAGGGGAGCAAACGCAGGACTAAACGTACGTAGTATCGCTACGCAGTGAGAAAGATCAGGGGAGCAAACGCAGGACTAAACGTACGTAGTAACGCTACGCAGTGTGAAAGCTCAGGGGAGCAAACGCAGGACTAAACGTACGTAGTAACGCTACGCAGTGTTAAAGCTCAGGGGACCAAACGCAGGACTAAACGTACGTAGTAACGCTACGCAGTGAGAAAGCTCAGGGGACCAAACGCAGGACTAAACGTACGTAGTAACGCTACGCAGTGTGAAAGATCAGCGGACCAAACGCAGGACTAAACGTGCGTAGTAACGCTACGCAGTGAGAAAGCTCAGGGGACCAAACGCAGGACTAAACGTGCGTAGTAACGCTACGCAGTGAGAAAGCTCAGGGGACCAAACGCAGGACTAAACGTACGTAGTAACGCTACGGAGTGAGAAAGCTCAGGGGACCAAACGCAGGACTAAACGTACGTAGTAACGCTACGGAGTGTGAAAGATCAGCGGACCAAACGCAGGACTAAACGTACGTAGTAACGCTACGGAGTGTGAAAGCTCAGGGGACCAAACGCAGGACTAAACGTACGTAGTAACGCTACGCAGTGTGAAAGCTCAGGGGAACAAACGCAGGACTAAACGTACGTAGTAACGCTACGCAGTGTGAAAGATCAGCGGACCAAACGCAGGACTAAACGTACGTAGTAACGCTACGCAGTGTTAAAGCTCAGGGGACCAAACGCAGGACTAAACGTACGTAGTAACGCTACGCAGTGTTAAAGCTCAGGGGACCAAACGCAGGACTAAACGTACGTAGTAACGCTACGCAGTGAGAAAGCTCAGCGGACCAAACGCAGGACTAAACGTACGTAGTAACGCTACGGAGTGAGAAAGCTCAGGGGACCAAACGCAGGACTAAACGTACGTAGTAACGCTACGGAGTGTGAAAGATCAGCGGACCAAACGCAGGACTAAACGTACGTAGTAACGCTACGGAGTGTGAAAGCTCAGGGGACCAAACGCAGGACTAAACGTACGTAGTAACGCTACGCAGTGTGAAAGCTCAGGGGAACAAACGCAGGACTAAACGTACGTAGTAACGCTACGCAGTGTGAAAGATCAGCGGACCAAACGCAGGACTAAACGTACGTAGTAACGCTACGCAGTGTTAAAGCTCAGGGGACCAAACGCAGGACTAAACGTACGTAGTAACGCTACGCAGTGAGAAAGCTCAGGGGACCAAACGCAGGACTAAACGTACGTAGTAACGCTACGCAGTGTGAAAGATCAGCGGACCAAACGCAGGACTAAACGTGCGTAGTAACGCTACGGAGTGTGAAAGCTCAGGGGGCCAAACGCAGGACTAAACGTACGTAGTAACGCTACGCAGTGAGAAAGCTCAGGGGACCAAACGCAGGACTAAACGTACGTAGTAACGCTACGCAGTGTGAAAGATCAGCGGACCAAACGCAGGACTAAACGTGCGTAGTAACGCTACGGAGTGTGAAAGCTCAGGGGACCAAACGCAGGACTAAACGTACGTAGTAACGCTACGGAGTGTGAAAGCTCAGGGGACCAAACGCAGGACTAAACGTACGTAGTAACGCTACGCAGTGTGAAAGCTCAGGGGACCAAACGCAGGACTAAACGTGCGTAGTAACGCTACGCAGTGAGAAAGCTCAGGGGACCAAACGCAGGACTAAACGTGCGTAGTAACGCTACGCAGTGAGAAAGCTCAGGGGACCAAACGCAGGACTAAACGTACGTAGTAACGCTACGGAGTGTGAAAGATCAGCGGACCAAACGCAGGACTAAACGTACGTAGTAACGCTACGCAGTGTGAAAGATCAGCGGACCAAACGCAGGACTAAACGTACGTAGTAACGCTACGGAGTGTGAAAGATCAGCGGACCAAACGCAGGACTAAACGTACGTAGTAACGCTACGCAGTGTGAAAGCTCAGGGGACCAAACGCAGGACTAAACTGTCCACCTGCCCTGGTGGCATCTTCCACGGTCTCACAATAGAACAGTCCTGACGAGACCCTTCCCCCCTCATAAACAATCAATGCTTACTGTTTCAGCAGGAAGTAGTTTCCAGACAGTATCCGCCCCCTCACCACGTCGCTGAAGCCCTCGTGTCGGGTTGAAGCGTACATAGCCTCCGTGGAGCTGTCCACTGCACTCCGGTGGCCTGATGTGACATGGGGGGGGGGGGGGGCGACGACAGTATTACCTTACCTGACTCCACCTTGCCCTTCACACGCTATAAACTGGACGGTACCGTATTCTACTCCATCGTAACGGGCCATGTTGGACGCCACCTCAGCGCAACACAGGACATGGTAGCACACGATGGAGTACGCGGTGTGGGGGAGCGACACCTGCTCCACCCGGGCCCCCGCCCTCTCGAACAGGTCAGCGACCCGACGCCACTGTACGACAGTCTCCTCCGACAGGTGAAGGGTGCGGTACTCCTGCCAGAGGAGGAGACAGGAAGAGCAGGCATCTTAGGGAGAAGCCCCGCCTTTGGTGTCCGGAGGCCTGGAACCATGTTGGGGTGAATGCTGGGGGGGGATGTGAACCGACAATACGACTGAGAACAACCTGGGGGGGGGGGGGGGTGAACCGACGATACGACTGAGAACAACCTGGGGGGGATGTGAACCGACGATACGACTGAGAACAACCTGGGGGGGGGGGGCGAACCGACGATACGACTGAGAACAACCTGGGGGGGGGGGTGAACCGACGATACGCCTGAGAACAACCTGGGGGGGGGGGCGAACCGACGATACGACTGAGAACAACCTGGGGGGGGGGGTGAACCGACGATACGCCTGAGAACAACCTGGGGGGGGTGAACCGACGATACGACTGAGAACAACCTGGGGGGGGGGGGGGGGGGGGGTGAACCGACGATACGACTGAGAACAACCTGGGGGGACAGCTGGTGAGGTCTGGAGGCAGGTCCAGGTCTTTGTGGCTGGGTCTCTAAGCTGTTTCTAGGCAGACGGGTTCTTGTGTTGGGGGGGGGGGGCTCTGAGTGCTCACAGCAGTCACAGCCCTCTCCTCGAGTTCACCTACAACCCACCTTCGGTACGCCGACACAGAGGTCCCGGACATCAAAGTGTTCCGGCAATGACGCTGCAGAAACCGTTGTCGAGTCTCTCACATCAGGACCTTGGAGGATTTCTGTGTGACAGAGCAACGTCTTTAGGAAGTAGTGCAGCAAGAGCAACGTCTTTAGGAAGTAGCGCAGCAAGAGCAACGTCTTTAGGAAGTAGCACAGCATGCAAAGCAACGTCTTTAGGAAGTAGTACAGCAAGAGCAACGTCTTTAGGAAGTAGCACAGCAAGAGCAACATCTTTAGGAAGTAGTACAACATGCAAAGCAACGTCTTTAGGAAGTAGTACAGCAAGAGCAACGTCTTTAAGAAGTAGAGCAGCATGCAGAGCAACGTCTTTAGGAAGTAGCACAGCAAGAGCAAAGTCTTTAGGAAGTAGTGCAGCAAGAGCAACATCTTTAGGAAGTAGTGCAGCATGCAGAGCAACGTCTTTAGGAAGTAGAGCAGCATGCAGAGCAACGTCTTTAGGAAGTAGTACAGCAAGAGCAACGTCTTTAAGAAGTAGAGCAGCATGCAGAGCAACGTCTTTAGGAAGTAGCACAGCAAGAGCAAAGTCTTTAGGAAGTAGTGCAGCAAGAGCAACATCTTTAGGAAGTAGTGCAGCATGCAGAGCAACGTCTTTAGGAAGTAGAGCAGCATGCAGAGCAACGTCTTTAGGAAGTAGCACAGCAAGAGCAACATCTTTAGGAAGTAGTGCAGCATGCAGAGCAACGTCTTTAGGAAGTAGCACAACATGCAAAGCAACGTCTTTAGGAAGTAGTACAGCAAGAGCAACATCTTTAGGAAGTAGTGCAGCATGCAGAGCAACGTCTTTAGGAAGTAGAGCAGCATGCAGAGCAACGTCTTTAGGAAGTAGCACAGCAAGAGCAACATCTTTAGGAAGTAGTACAACATGCAAAGCAACGTCTTTAGGAAGTAGTACAGCAAGAGCAACGTCTTTAGGAAGTAGAGCAGCAAGAGCAACGTCTTTAGGAAGTAGAGCAGCAAGAGCAACGTCTTTAGGAAGTAGAGCAGCGTGTTCTCAGAATCATTACAGCTGCTACGCTCTGAACGCTCTACCCCCTTAATTCACTATCAGGAAAAAAGCAAGACCGCATTAAAAGGGAGCCGAAGTGGCCCCGTCGGCGTCCCTCTACCTAAGACGGCGTCCCTCTACCCAGGACGATGGCCCCGTCGGCGTCCCTTTACCTAAGACGGCGTCCCTCTACCCAGGACGATGGCCCCGTCGGCGTCCCTTTACCTAAGACGGCGTCCCTCTACCCAGGACGATGGCCCCGTCGGCGTCCCTTTACCTAAGACGGCGTCCCTCTACCCAGGACGATGGCCCCGTCGGCGTCCCTTTACCTAAGACGGCGTCCCTCTACCCAGGACGATGGCCCCGTCGGCGTCCCTTTACCTAAGACGGCGTCCCTCTACCCAGGACGATGGCCCCGTCGGCGTCCCTTTACCTAAGACGGCGTCCCTCTACCTAGGACGACGGCCCCGTCGCCGTCCCTCTACCCAGGACGATGGCCCCGTCGGCGTCCCTTTACCTAAGACGGCGTCCCTCTACCTAGGACGACGGCCCCGTCGCCGTCCCTTTACGCAGGACGACGGCCCCGTCGGCGTCCCTCTACCCAGGACGACGGCCCCGTCGGCGTCCCTCTACCCAGGACGACGGCCCCGTCGGCGTCCCTCTACCCAGGACGACGGCCCCGTCGGCGTCCCTCTACCTAAGACGACGGCGTCCCTCTACCTAGGACGATGGCCGCGTCGGCGGCGCTGCGGGTCAGGACTCCTGGGACGTCCATGGAGTTGACCAGAGGAATGAGGCCGTGTCTGGACAGCAAACCGTAAGTGGGCTTCAGGGCCACCAGTCCACACAGCGCTGCAGGGATACGGGTGGAACCGCCTGTGTCTGAACCCAGAGCCCTGCCAGGAGACCAGAACCACACGCTGTGAGCTCTGAAGCGGGGGGGGCGTCTCTGGAGAAGAAAGGCTGTCCCTCACAGGTAGCTGGTCAGCGAGGCCACGGCTGCAGCGCTCCCTCCTGAACTCCCCCCGCTGATGACCCAGTCGGGGTCGTCTGCTCCCTCCGTGTGCGCTCTGTAGGGGGCGCAGTAACTCCAGGGGTTTCTCACCGGACCCGAAGCGCCGTCGGTGCTGCCAGAACTGTGGAGCAGATCCATCGGTCGATCTAGAAGCAAAGCACGAAGACGAAGCCGTTTCTGGATCCGCTCCTCACCCCATAGCGAACTCGTCCATGTTGGTCTTCCCCAGGAGGACGGCCCCCTGGTCCAGGAGCCTTTGGACCACAGTAGCAGTGTAGGGCGGGGCAAAGTCTGGAGACAGAAAGGGGCGGGGTTAGGGTTCAGCCACCAACCAACGGGAACCTCTTCATCATCTCCGCTGGATGAGTTTCAGGCGACCCATCCAGGGTGTCCCCTGCCTCCCGTCCGCGACCCATGACCCGGATCAGATGGGCAACGGTTATTAGTTTGTTTGTCGTACATCGTGGCAGTGACCTGGATCAACCTCTGGGGGGCTCCAGCGCGCCACAAACTGAGCTCATTTCTAGCTGGTCTTTAGGAAAAAGCACCGAATAAAACCAGCACGTCTCCAACACGTCCCAGAAGACAGAGGACATGCAGGCTTAGGCTGCTTCCTTAACAGGAAGATAAAACCCTTTCCTGAAAAGGGTCCCGATCCAGAACCGCAACGATGGCTACAGTTAGAGAGTGTTGATTGGACATGACTGAGAGACGATGTCCCGTTCAGAGGACATCCCTGCTCAGACCTTTCAGCATCCTGGAGGCGCACGTGGTCCCGAGGGCGTCGGTGCAGAAGTTGTCCTTGACAGAAAACGGGATTCCATCCAGAATCCCTTTGGGGGTACCTGCAGGACGAGAAGGACGGACAGTGACACAGCGAGGACACACGGGGGACACACAAACACGCCTGCTTCCACACACAGACACCGAGGACACACACACACCCTGGAGCAGTCTGGTTGACACAGGGGACACACGGGGGACACACACACCCTGGAGCAGTCTGGTGGACACACGGGGGACACACACACCCTGGAGCAGCCTGGTGGACACACGGGGGACACACACCCTGGAGCAGTCTGGTCTCTGCTTCCTCAGCCTGCTTCAGCGCCGTGTCCTCGGCCACGCTGATGAACGCATTCAGGCGTCGTGTCCTCTTGATGCGGTCCAGAGTCTTCCTGCAGAGCTCTGTTGGAGACATGCGTCCCTCCCGGAACGCCAGGGACGCCTTTAGGACAATGACATGACATCATGAGACACTTCACTGAGGGGCCATTCTAGTCATTATTCAACGGTTCCTTTGATCCTGGATCCAACATCTGGTCAGGAAGGGGTTAAAAGGTCAAATGTAAACATTTCTGTGAATGTTCAGATTTTAATTTGGAAATATTGTTTATAAGGTTCGGAAACAAGACGTACAAGAACTGTAATTGTAAGAGAAGGGGCGGTTCCAAATCAACACGCCCCCTTTCGGTTCATCCGGGTTACAGAGCCTTTGAAGTATTGTCTCGTTGGATCTGAGTTCCTGCTTTCATGTTAAAGTTAATGAAGCTAAGTGAATGATGCTAATGCTAATAGCTCCGCTGTCTCGCAAAGACAATGATCAGAATTATCGCGTCATTCGCGCTAATGTTGAGATCAAAGTCCAGAATGTCACGCGCGCGCGCCACCGTCGCACTGACCTCCCTTATAGTCAGGCCCAGCATGTTCACGAACAGCCGCAGCGCGGAGTGCGAGCGATGCGGGCGATGCGGGCCGCCATGTTTGTTTCCGCAGGCAGCCTCGAACGTCGCGTTCTGTGATTGGTCAGCTGCTGAAGAATCCGCGCTCTGATTGGTCGAGTCGATGACGGCGAGGCAAAACACTGGAAGAGCACCCGGCAGGAAACGGAAGCGCCGGAGAGCCCGGATAATACTGCGGTTATCGGTGATCCGTCCCGGTTATCGGTGATCCGTCCCGGTTATCGGTTATATTATATCGATTGTTAAAGATCTTAGCATGCTAGCTGCATGCTAGCTGCGCACTGCTAATCTACTGATGCCTTCCAGTCGGCTGTCAGGAGTTCAAAGGTGCGTTCTCAGCAGGTGGTCCTCTCACCTGAGGAAACCGAGCCAAGTCAACGCGTCAGTTTGTTGGCATGGCAACCAGAGACGCCCGTTCAGCACGATGCCCGCGTGGGTGATCGATCGGTACGGAAGCAACGACGTGTTGAGGTTCACGAAGAACGCGAACCTTCCCGTCGTTCAATACCCGAACGAGGTGATCGTCAAGGTGATCGCTGCGGGGCTGAACCCGCTGGACGTGAGCATGAGGGGTAGGTAGCGGGGGGGGGGGCAACTAGCAGCATGAGGGGTAGGTAGGGGGGGGGGGCAACTAGCAGCAGGGGGGGTAGTAGCAGCATGAGGGGCAGGTAGCGGGGGGGGGGGGGGTGTAAGTAGCAAGCCTGTGTGCATGTTTAACCTGGATCAGGGTGCAACGAAGAAGATTTAACACTCTACTGCATAAACATGTCATTAACATGTTAATGACATGTTAATACAATGTCATTAACATGTCATTAACATGTCTGTCTTTGGGCTGTGATCCTCTCAGGGGGCTACGGAGCGTCCACGATGGCTACGAAGAGGGACCCTCTGAACATCAAGCAGCCGGGCAGCGAGTTCCCTCTCGTCCTGGGGAGGGACGTGTCGGGGGTCGTCATGGAGTGCGGGCTGGACGTGAAGTACTTCAGAGAAAGGGACGAGGTGAGAAGAGACGCTTTCTAGATCTACGACAGTACGCCGTTTTCTTTAGAAAACATTACGCAGCGAGTCCAGAACTCAATTGGGAGTGAGAGGGGGGTCGGAGTGGGGTGATAGTGGACCGTGACATCATATCCTGGTGTTGAACAGACCCGCCCTGGACCGTGACATCATATCCTGGTGTTGAACAGACCCGCCTGGACCGTGACATCATATCCTGGTGTTGAACAGACCCGTTGAGCAGCAGCTGTGTCGTTTCCCCCCCAGGTGTGGGCGGCCGTCCCCCCCTGGAAGCAGGGCAGCCTGGCGGAGTTCGTGGTGCTGAGCGCTAACGAGGTATCGTCCATTTGATGAACCCACTTCAGTGAGATGCTGCTCGACTCAGCGCTAGCTCAGCGCTAACTCAGCGCTAACTCAGCACTAACTCAGCGCTGACTAAGAGCTAACTAAGAGCTAACTCAGCGCTAACTCAGCGCTGACTAAGAGCTAACTAAGAGCTAACTCAGCGCTAACTCAGCGCTAACTCAGCGCTGACTAAGAGCTAACTAAGAGCTAACTCAGCGCTAACTCAGCGCTAACTCAGCGCTAACTCGGATCTAACTCAGAGCTAACTCAGCGCTGACTAAGAGCTAACTCAGCGCTAACTCAGCGCTAACTCAGCGCTAACTCAGCGCTAACTCGGATCTAACTCAGAGCTAACTCAGCGGTAACTTGGCTCTAACTCAGCACTAACTCAGCCCTAACTAAGAGCTAACTCAGCGCTAACTCGGATCTAACTCAGAGCTAACTCAGCGCTAACTCGGCACTAACTCAGCGCTAACTCAGCACTAACTCAGCGCTAACTCAGCGCTAACTCAGAGCTAACTCAGAGTTAACTCAGCGCTAACTCAGCGCTAACTCAGCGCTACCTGCTCTTATCGTTACCAGATAGGCCATAAGCCCAAGTCGCTGAGCCACACGGAAGCAGCAGCCATTCCCTACGCGGCAACCGCTGCCTGGTCAGCGCTGGTCAACACCGGCGGGCTCGCCAGGGACACCTGTGGCAACAAGAGGTGAGTGGAGTCGGAGCGTCCAGGTGTGTCCGAGTCCCACACTGGAAGACAACAGCTAATCTAAGCTAACAGTGTTAGCGAGCGTTCACCCGCTGAACGGCTTTAACCCTCGCCCTACGAAGGGCGTCGGCTTTAACCCTCGCCCTACGAGGGGCGTCGGCTTTAACCCTCGCCCTATGACGGCCGTTGGCTTTAACCCTCGCCCTACGAGGGGCGTCGGCTTTAACCCTCGCCCTACGAGGGGCGTCGGCTTTAACCCTCGCCCTATGACGGCCGTTGGCTTTAACCCTCGCCCTACGAGGGGCGTCGGCTTTAACCCTCGCCCTACGAGGGGCGTCGGCTTTAACCCTCGCCCTACGAGGGGCGTCGGCTTTAACCCTCGCCCTACGAAGGGCGTCGGCTTTAACCCTCGCCCTACGAGGGGCGTCGGCTTTAACCCTCGCCCTACGAGGGGCGTCGGCTTTAACCCTCGCCCTATGACGGGCGTCGGCTGCCATCCTGCTCTCTGCTCAGGTGGGCCGGCTGGACTTTCACCCTGCAGGGACCAGACCCTCATGTCTGCATGTCCTCCTCCCAACAGGATCTTGGTCCTCGGGGGCTCCGGGGGGGTGGGGACGTTTGCTATTCAGGTATGGATGAAGGGGCTTTGTTAGACGTGACCTGAGAAATGTACCTGAAGTAAGGCCCCCCCCCCTCGTATTCCAGATGCTGAAGGCCTGGGGGGCTCATGTGACTGTTACCTGCTCCCGCAATGCTGAGGCGTTTGTTTCGAGCCTGGGGGCCGACTGTGTGGTGGACTACACTGCTGGACCTGTGGAGAAGCGGCTCGGCGCACTAGAGAAGTGAGACCCCCCCCCCCACACACACACACACGTTTGTGCATTTAGGGACCAGAGTTCCTTTCCTCGGATAATCGGCTCCGTTTGGACCGGACTCTGGAGAGGATCAGAAAGGGAGGGGTCGATGCCACACAAAGGCAGACGTGTGGATGGGGAGGCATGGCCCTTCTACCAACACTCCTGCACACCGGCCATCACCGACTCCAAGTCCCCTAACCGACTCCATGTCCCCTAACCGACTCCATGTCCCCTAACCGACTCCATGTCCCCTAACCGACTCCAAGTCCCCTAACCGACTCCATGTCCCCTAACCGACTCCATGTCCCCTAACACCGACTCCATGTCCCCTAACCGACTCCAAGTCCCCTAACCGACTCCAAGTCCCCTAACCGACTCCATGTCCCCTAACCGACTCCATGTCCCCTAACCGACTCCATGTCCTCTAACCGACTCCAAGTCCCCTAACCGACTCCATGTCCCCTAACCGACTCCATGTCCCCTAACCGACTCCATGTCCCCTAACCGACTCCATGTCCCCTAACCGACTCCATGTCCTCTAACCGACTCCAAGTCCCCTAACCGACTCCATGTCCCCTAACCGACTCCATGTCCCCTAACACCGACTCCATGTCCCCTAACCGACTCCAAGTCCCCTAACCGACTCCATGTCCCCCAACACCGACTCCATGTCCCCTAACCGACTCCATGTCCCCTAACCGACTCCAAGTCCCCTAACACCGACTCCATGTCCCCTAACCGACTCCAAGTCCCCTAACCGACTCCAAGTCCCCTAACCGACTCCATGTCCCCTAACCGACTCCAAGTCCCCTAACCGACTCCATGTCCCCCAACACCGACTCCATGTCCCCTAACACCGACTCCATGTCCCCCAACACCGACTCCATGTCCCCTAACACCGACTCCATGTCCCCCAACACCAACTCCATGTCCCCTAACACTGACTCCATGTCCCCCAACACCGACTCCATGTCCCCTAACCGACTCCATGTCCCCTAACACTGACTCCATGTCCCCTAACCGACTCCATGTCCCCTAATACCGACTCCATGTCCCCCAACACAGACTCCATGTCCCCTAACCGACTCCATGTCCCCTAAGACTGACTCCATGTCCCCTAACCGACTCCATGTCCCCTAACACTGACTCCATGTCCCCTAACCGACTCCATGTCCCCTAACACTGACTCCATGTCCCCTAACACCGACTCCATGTCTCCTAACACTGACTCTATGTCCCCTAACACTGACTCCATGTCCCCTAACACCGACTCTATGTCCCCTAACACTGACTCCATGTCCCCTAACACCACCGTCTCCTGTTGTCCTCTAGGTTTGACCTGATCCTTGATAACGTCGGAGGCGACACAGAGCGCTGGGCGCTGAATCTACTCAAACCCTGGAGCGGTGCCAAGTACGTCACCCTGGTAACGCCGTTCCTGCACAACACAGACGCCATGGGAATAGCTGACGGCATGATGAAGACGGCTGGGACGGTGTCCTACAAAGTCCTCAAGGTGATCGGGACGGTCCGTTTCATGAACTGGGTGTTTATTGAACAAACCTGGATCAGTGTGATCAGCCCTAGAAGGTGGAGGACCCCAAATCCAGTAGCCTCAAGTTTCAAACAACGCCCAGAGAAAGTGTCTTCCCATGAGGTGTAACCATGACGACACTGTAAGACTGATCATAGGACACCCCATCTTTGGACAATGAATCTTTACTTTCTGCTGCAAGCATCACGTATCACCCAAAAAAGTTCTGTATACAGTGAGAATACTCTGAGTCTGTCCACAGGGACAGTGTCTCTCTCATCAGGCTGTGGTAGGTCCTGGTGTTGTCCACAGGGACAGTGTCTCTCACCAGGCTGTGGTAGGTCCTGGTGTTGTCCACAGGGACAGTGTCTCTCACCAGGCTGTGGTAGGTCCTGGTGTTGTCCACAGGGACAGTGTCTCTCACCAGGCTGTGGTAGGTCCTGGTGTTGTCCACAGGGACAGTGTCTCTCACCAGGCTGTGGTAGGTCCTGGTGTTGTCCACAGGGACAGTGTCTCTCACCAGGCTGTGGTAGGTCCTGGTGTTGTCCACAGGGACAGTGTCTCTCACCAGGCTGTGGTAGGTCCTGGTGTTGTCCACAGGGACAGTGTCTCTCACCAGGCTGTGGTAGGTCCTGGTGTTGTCCACAGGGACAGTGTCTCTCACCAGGCTGTGGTAGGTCCTGGTGTTGTCCACAGGGACAGTGTCTCTCACCAGGCTGTGGTAGGTCCTGGTGTTGTCCACAGGGACAGTGTCTCTCACCAGGCTGTGGTAGGTCCTGGTGTTGTCCACAGGGACAGTGTCTCTCACCAGGCTGTGGTAGGTCCTGGTGTTGTCCACAGGGACAGTGTCTCTCACCAGGCTGTGGTAGGTCCTGGTGTTCCTGGTCTCTCTAACGGTCTCCCCTGGTCTCTTGTAGCACCTGATGAAAGGAGTCCACTACCGCTGGGGATTCTTTGCTCCCAGTGGTCCAGCCCTGGATGACATCAGAGACCTGGTGGACGCAGGACAGGTACAGTAGCAGCTTGATCCTCTGAAGTCTCAACGATGCTTCCTGTGGGACGCGTCTGTTTCTTACTGGGCAGGATGTCGATGGATTCGGGGCTGAATCCACATCCAGGACTTGTTTCGTCTCTTCTTTAGTCCTCTTGCCTTTGATTCTGTTTGCTGGCTCTTCAGCAGCATGTCCTGCTCTGAGGGTAGGGGGCGCTATTCTGTACACGTTCTAAAGCCCCCAGAGGCTAATTGTCTCTCTTGAATTTGGAGCAGACACAAAATCTTTGGAAGCATTTCTTTCATATTTTGTCCAAGTGTGGGACAGAACCCAAACTGCTCCTCCGTCTCTCCGGTGGTCCTTGTCCAGCCTCAATGAGTCTCTCACCTGGACAGACTTGCAGAGGACTCTTTCTCATTGCACGCGCAATGTACACACGGTTAGTGGGTAATTGGACCGGAACCGTGCTCCGCCTCCTGGGGTCGGGGGTGTGTCCCTGTCCGTCGCTACCAATCAACAAAAAGGTGCTCCCGTAACCCTCGCGATTTTACTCTCATAATAAATAAAGTCAAATATTAATAACTGATTGCATTTTTTAACTTTTTTGTGGGTGTGGTTTTATTTGAGTGTCGAGTGTCGAGTCTCCGTGTCTGACCATTAATTGAAGGCTTTTGTTGTAGTTTGGTCCAGAAACTGTTTCCTCACTGTTCTGGTTGTCATGGTGACGAGTCGGAGGTGTGGCCTTACATTATAGCATTTCTTCAGGCACTCGTCCTTATTTATGTTTGTGTTTTTACGACGCTGCTCGCTTGTCCCCCTTTCTGCCGTCTACCAGATCCGGGCGGTGCTGGATGAGACTTTCAGCTTTTCCCAGGTTCCTCAGGCTTTGGAGAAGGTAGAGAGGGGCCACGCCCGAGGGAAGACGGTGGTCCAGGTCAGCGAGGGAGGAGCCGACCTCTATGACTGATGACGGTCAGAGGCTTGGTTCTGTGCATTCATGCTGTAAACCTGAAGATGCTAATTATTGTATTATGGGCTGGAAGAGGAAAATAAAGAAGTCATTACAGAAGTGCTGTCAATTTGTGTGTACAGCAATCATTGTGAAATGTACGTAGTTCCGTATTACACACACGTAATGCAGTCGGAACTGCTTTCCGACCTATGTGCCCAAGAGGCACAGTGCATCCAAGGGATAGGGTGTCCAAGAGGTACACTGTGTCCAAGAGGTACAGTGCGTCCAAGGGATAGGGTGTCCAAGAGGTACACTGTCCAAGAGGTACAGTGCATCCAAGGGATAGGGTGTCCAAGAGGTACAGTGTCCAAGAGGTACAGTGCATCCAAGGGATAGGGTGTCCAAGAGGTACAGTGTCCAAGAGGTACAGTGTGTCCAAGGGATAGGGTGTCCAAGAGGTACACTGTGTCCAAGAGGTACAGTGTGTCCAAGGGATAGGGTGTCCAAGAGGTACAGTGTCCAAGAGGTACAGTGTGTCCAAGGGATAGGGTGTCCAAGAGGTACAGTGTCCAAGAGGTACAGTGTGTCCAAGGGATAGGGTGTCCAAGAGGTACAGTGTCCAAGAGGTACAGTGTGTCCAAGGGATAGGGTGTCCAAGAGGTACAGTGTCCAAGAGGTACAGTGTGTCCAAGGGATAGGGTGTCCAAGAGGTACACTGTGTCCAAGAGGTACACTGTCCAAGAGGTACAGTGTCAAACAGGTACCGTGTGTCCAAGAGGCATAGTGCTCTGAGACGGAGTGGATGCTGTACTGTCGTATTCTGTAATATTCACACAACTTTAAGTTTTCAGGAGCATTAAGATAACACGAACTCCACTAGAAGGATGCATCCCTGCGTTAAAGAAGTACCTAAACAGTGTTTATCCGGTGACAGGATATGGGGCCTTTGTAGAGTCTTTGAGACATGGAGACTAGAAATCAATGATTTGAATCTTTTTATTGCATTTTACACTCAACATTTCCTCCTAAGCCAAAACTGAGCATCTTAGAATTCAAAGTTATCTCTAAAACTCCAGATCACAACAGGAAGTTACCTCGAGGCACTTTACAGGTGTAGCAGGAAGACCTGCAGGGAAAGACGGAACCCAACTTGACCCATGAGCAAGCATTCGACGCTGCTTTCAGTACGCTTGCTAATGCTAACCTCTGAAGAACTGTTCAATACTCTGACCAGCCACATCAATAGCCAATCGGGTTCATATCAATAAAGCCCACATAGACTAATATCAGCTGACGGCTTCACTAATGAGTCCAGAACGTAAACGTGGGAGGAGCCACGATGAAGACGAGGTGTCCAGAACGTAAACGTGGGAGGAGCCACGATGAAGACGAGGTGTCCAGAACGTAAACGTGGGAGGAGCCACGATGAAGAGGAGGTGTCCAGAACGTAAACGTGGGAGGAGCCACGATGAAGACGAGGTGTCCAGAACGTAAACGTGGGAGGAGCCACGATGAAGACGAGGTGTCCAGAACGTAAACGTGGGAGGAGCCACGATGAAGACGAGGTGTCCAGAACGTAGACGTGTGGAGGAGCCACGATGAAGACGAGGTGTCCAGAACGTAAACGTGGGAGGAGCCACGATGAAGACGAGGTGTCCAGAACGTAGACGTGTGGAGGAGCCACGATGAAGACGAGGTGTCCAGAACGTAAACGTGGGAGGAGCCACGATGAAGACGAGGTGTCCAGAACGTAGACGTGTGGAGGAGCCACGATGAAGACGAGGTGTCCAGAACGTAAACGTGGGAGGAGCCACGATGAAGACGAGGTGTCCAGAACGTAAACGTGGGAGGAGCCACGATGAAGACGAGGTGTCCAGAACGTAAACGTGGGAGGAGCCACGATGAAGACGAGGTGTCCAGAACGTAAACGTGGGAGGAGCCACGATGAAGAGGAGGTGTCCAGAACGTAAACGTGTGGAGGAGCCACGATGAAGACGAGGTGTCCAGAACGTAAACGTGGGAGGAGCTACGATGAAGACGAGGTGTCCAGAACGTAAACGTGGGAGGAGCCACAATGAAGACGAGGTGTCCAGAACGTAGACGTGTGGAGGAGCCACGATGAAGACGAGGTGTCCAGAACGTAAACGTGGGAGGAGCCACGATGAAGACGAGGTGTCCAGAACGTAAACGTGGGAGGAGCCACGATGAAGACGAGGTGTCCAGAACGTAGACGTGTGGAGGAGCCACGATGAAGACGAGGTGTCCAGAACGTAAACGTGGGAGGAGCCACGATGAAGACGAGGTGTCCAGAACGTAGACGTGTGGAGGAGCCACGATGAAGACGAGGTGTCCAGAACGTAAACGTGGGAGGAGCCACGATGAAGACAAGGTGACCAGAACGTAAACGTGGGAGGAGCCACGATGAAGACGAGGTGTCCAGAACGTAGACGTGTGGAGGAGCCACGATGAAGACGAGGTGTCCAGAACGTAAACGTGGGAGGAGCCACGATGAAGACGAGGTGTCCAGAACGTAAACGTGGGAGGAGCCACGATGAAGACGAGGTGTCCAGAACGTAGACGTGTGGAGGAGCCACGATGAAGACGAGGTGTCCAGAACGTAAACGTGTGGAGGAGCCACGATGAAGACGAGGTGTCCAGAACGTAAACGTGGGAGGAGCCACGATGAAGACAAGGTGTCCAGAACGTAAACGTGGGAGGAGCCACGATGAAGACGAGGTGTCCAGAACGTAAACGTGGGAGGAGCCACGATGAAGACAAGGTGACCAGAACGTAAACGTGGGAGGAGCCACGATGAAGACGAGGTGTCCAGAACGTAGACGTGTGGAGGAGCCACGATGAAGACGAGGTGTCCAGAACGTAAACGTGGGAGGAGCCACGATGAAGACGAGGTGTCCAGAACGTAGACGTGTGGAGGAGCCACGATGAAGACGAGGTGTCCAGAACGTAGACGTGTGGAGGAGCCACGATGAAGACGAGGTGTCCAGAACGTAAACGTGGGAGGAGCCACGATGAAGACGAGGTGTCCAGAACGTAGACGTGTGGAGGAGCCACGATGAAGACGAGGTGTCCAGAACGTAAACGTGGGAGGAGCCACGATGAAGACGAGGTGTCCAGAACGTAGACGTGTGGAGGAGCCACGATGAAGACGAGGTGTCCAGAACGTAAACGTGGGAGGAGCCACGATGAAGACGAGGTGTCCAGAACGTAAACGTGTGGAGGAGCCACGATGAAGACGAGGTGTCCAGAACGTAAACGTGGGAGGAGCCACGATGAAGACGAGGTGTCCAGAACGTAGACGTGTGGAGGAGCCACGATGAAGACGAGGTGTCCTGAACGTAAACGTGGGAGGAGCCACGATGAAGACGAGGTGTCCAGAACGTAAACGTGGGAGGAGCCACGATGAAGACGAGGTGTCCAGAACGTAAACGTGTGGAGGAGCCACGATGAAGACGAGGTGTCCAGAACGTAAACGTGTGGAGGAGCCACGATGAAGACGAGGTGTCCAGAACGTAAACGTGGGAGGAGCCACGATGAAGACGAGGTGTCCAGAACGTAAACGTGGGAGGAGCCACGATGAAGAGGAGGTGTCCAGAACGTAAACGTGGGAGGAGCCACAATGAAGACGAGGTGTCCAGAACGTAGACGTGTGGAGGAGCCACGATGAAGACGAGGTGTCCAGAACGTAAACGTGGGAGGAGCCACGATGAAGACGAGGTGTCCAGAACGTAAACGTGGGAGGAGCCACGATGAAGACGAGGTGTCCAGAACGTAGACGTGTGGAGGAGCCACGATGAAGACGAGGTGTCCAGAACGTAAACGTGGGAGGAGCCATGATGAAGACGAGGTGTCCAGAACGTAGACGTGTGGAGGAGCCACGATGAAGACGAGGTGTCCAGAACGTAGACGTGTGGAGGAGCCACGATGAAGACGAGGTGTCCAGAACGTAGACGTGTGGAGGAGCCACGATGAAGACGAGGTGTCCAGAACGTAAACGTGGGAGGAGCCACGATGAAGACGAGGTGTCCAGAACGTAGACGTGTGGAGGAGCCACGATGAAGACGAGGTGTCCAGAACGTAAACGTGGGAGGAGCCACGATGAAGACGAGGTGTCCAGAACGTAAACGTGTGGAGGAGCCACGATGAAGACGAGGTGTCCAGAACGTAAACGTGGGAGGAGCCACGATGAAGACGAGGTGTCCAGAACGTAGACGTGTGGAGGAGCCACGATGAAGACGAGGTGTCCAGAACGTAAACGTGGGAGGAGCCACGATGAAGACGAGGTGTCCAGAACGTAGACGTGTGGAGGAGCCACGATGAAGACGAGGTGTCCAGAACGTAGACGTGTGGAGGAGCCACGATGAAGACGAGGTGTCCAGAACGTAAACGTGTGGAGGAGCCACGATGAAGACGAGGTGTCCAGAACGTAGACGTGTGGAGGAGCCACGATGAAGACGAGGTGTCCAGAACGTAGACGTGTGGAGGAGCCACGATGAAGACGAGGTGTTCAGAACGTAGACGTGTGGAGGAGCCACGATGAAGACGAGGTGTCCAGAACGCAGACGTGTAGAGCCACAATGAATGCAGCCATTTGAATGCAGCCGTGTGAATGCAGCCGTGTGAATGCAGCCGTGGGTTGGTGAGTGTCTGAGGTACAGAGCGGACCCTGAAATAGAACGTCACTCTCATCTCAGGGGTAATAATTTACAGCGGACTCAACTCAAATCTGTTCACTTTATGTACAAGATATCACTAAAACAACAAATACATTTGGATCCACAGAAATGATAAGAAGCTGGTCTGCAGAGCTTCCAATCAGAAAGCAGACATGGCGTGGACAGGTAAGAGAGGAACAGGTGAGTCTTTGGTCAAACGGAAGTGACACTTTCAACCAGCTCAAATGAACATTTATCAAAGTCAATGGGAACCAGAATACGAGTAAACAAGAGCAGTCATTGGGCGACCCCCCCTATTCTGGGCCCACGTGTGTCCCACAGCGGAGCTGCATCACAGGGCTCAGGAGAAGATCTTCATCGTCATCATCATCATCATAAGAGCTCCAATGTCCACCTTTGATTCAGTTTTCTGTCGTTCAATGTGCCGAGGATGATCTGGTTCTTGTCGAACTGATGCCCGCCTGGGAAGGAAGGAAGCACAAAAGCGTGAATTTAAAACCCCGCCCAGATCAAATTACATTCAAAGCATCTTTAGGACCAATCCCAATAATCCCTTCATCTCGAGCTGCCATCACTGCACCTCCTGAGTCCACCAGGAGGTGGCGCTGTTGGAACTCAAGCGCAACCACAGTCACCTCTTACTCAGCTGGTGGAACATCTTCAAGTTACTCCTCAAAAACAAGACAACCCTGACCTTTGACCTCCAGGACCAGGTCCGGTTTGAGGAGGAGGCGCACCAGGCCGTCCGGGCCGATGTTCCACAGCTGGTTGGGTTTGTCTTGGTCCGGAGAGACACAGACTCTGCTGCCCGGCATCACCATGTTGCCTGAGATCTGCAGGCAGCAGTCCTCCATCAGCTGAGGACAAAGAGGACACGGATGAACTTGGTTCTGTGTTCTGGGGCAGGTCCAGTTTACCGAGTCATCGTGTGGCGGCCGACATCATGGTCTACAAGGAACCCTTTGAGATGTGCTCCAGTCCACTAAATGCCTTAGTACAGTCCACTACAGTCCATTGGGGTGACAGTGGCGCGGTGGTTGAGAGGGTCGCCCTATGACTGAGAGGTTGGTGGTTCGATCCCCGGCTCAGGCGCATGTGTGCACTGTCGTTGTGTCCTTAGGCAAGACACTTCACCCGCATTGCCCGGGTGCGTGCGCACGCTGCGACCAGCAGCAGAGTGTAACTGCTGTAAACCAGATTGCCCTCCAAGGGACAGATTAATAAAGTATGATTATTATTAAATGCCTTAATCCAGTCCAGAGGAGTCCAGTCCAGTGGGGCCTACAGTCCAGTCCAGAGGACTGTTATTTCAGGCTTAGTGTTCTGACCCATGAGACATGAGCCACTGCAGAGTGCCTTGTCTTTCTCTCATGTGGAACATTTTACTACGGTGTAGTACAGTGTTGTACCTTGCAGACCACCTCTCCATCCCGGTAGAGCCAGACCTGCTGCACCTCCCCGGTCTCCTCCACGGCCTGGACCCTCATCAGCCTGATGTCCTCTGAGCCGCCGGTCAGAGACATCAGGCCGCCTGTCTGCCTGTTCCTCAGACGGAAGTACATGGGCCTCTGTGGGAGGGACACGAGTCTTTACAGCTTGATGTGGGACTTGCAGTACCGACCTGCGGCGTCCTTCCTTACCTGGAGCAACGGACGCAGCGATCCTATTCGCTGCCACCCGCTGAGCTTGCACCAATCAGCGACGTCACCTGGATGAAGGAGCAGCTGCCGCCCGCAGTAGTTGCTGCACTCGTACAGCACCCACCTGCAGAGAGGACATTACTGAGGACTCATGCAGAGGACAAAGGAATGAGGACATCCTTTCTCCTCATTAGGGCCTGAGGCGTCAGAGCAGCGGCTCTAAAGAGGAACATTTTAAAATACTGCAATATTTACAGGCTAATATTTCAATTCTCCTCTGCACATGGGCTCAGTGGCAGGGTTTAAAACAGGGGCCGCTGCTTTCAGGTACAGGGGCCGTTGATTTCAGGTACAGGGGCCGCTGCCATCAGGTACAGGGGCCGCTGCTTTCAGGTACAGGGGCCGTTGCTTTCAGGTACAGGGGCCGCTGCCATCAGGTACAGGGGCCGCTGCCATCAGGTACAGGGGCCGCTGCTTTCAGGTACAGGGGCCGCTGCTTTCAGGTATACGGTGACTTACATTCCTCCCTCCACCCCCAGGGAGCCGATGCGTGTGTCGAGGCCCGTCTGCTGCAGGTTCACCGCCCCACCTGTGAACGCCGCCCTCCGACCTTTACAGCCGACCTTGCTGAACAGGGTGATGGAGGGCAGAGAGAACACCTGGGCCAGACGGCACAGAGCTGAAGTCATTATCACTGAGGTTGAGAGCCGGTCCAACACAGACGCTACTCACCTGTCCAGCAGGCCGCATGGAGCGGACGGGGACGTCCGGGGACAGGACGCCCATGGCCTCGGTGCTTGGGTACTCGCCCTTCTCCAACACGTACATGTTCTCCGTGAACTGGACTCCTTCATATGCGACCCAGCTGGCACACGAACACGGGAACATGACTGGCGTTGCATGGCTCCTCAACATGTTTACAACGATCCATGATCAATATAAACGAAGTACTATCATATCAAGCGTTTGTCCGCTGGCTCGGTAAACCGCCTGTGTCCCGCCAGCACAACTATCCCCCTGTTACATGCGCCAGGTCTCATGTAAAAGAAGAACAGCTTCTCAACGGCAGGTAAATGTGATGATCTGTGCCCCCCAGGAGCACACCTGAAGGTGTGGAGCTAAACCACCGTCCCAGACCTGAGACATCAGGAGTCAGTTCAGCTGTCCCTACCTGCCAGCCAGCACCCGACAGGACCGGGGTGTAAAGTCCTCATCCAGAGCTGCTGCGCTGTCCTCCAGACTCACCAGGCGTCCCTGGAAGGCCGGCTCAGAATACAGCTGCACCTTAAAAACAGACACACGCAGAATGTGGTGTCACCGCGACAACAGACAAGGACACGCCAGTAAAAAAGGGTTCATCGTACCGTCAATTTCCTTGTTCCGGTTTGTGGGTCCTATAAAAGACGGGGGAGGACATTTGCAGAAGCTTAAAGACATGGTTAACCAGAGCCGTCATTGCTTCAGTGTTTATCGACAGGTCTTACGCAGAAGACTGGCTGCAGGGACGAGATCTTGAAGCCCGAGGCCCCCCAGTCTTCTGGGCTTGCATACAGGCCTTTCTCCAGGACGTAGAGCTCACCACTAAACCGAGGCTTCTCAAAGGCCACCCACCTGTCCAGGACACAAGAGCAGCACCAGAGCAGAGTCAGCAGGGACTAACCAAGACATCTGGAGACAGATCCAAGAGAAGACGGCTCTCCGTAGTGACAGCGCAGCCCAGTGCGCCACTCCAAAGACAAGTCCATAGATGCTGCTGACATGAATAGGCAGAGACGGATGTTTGTCTGTCCAAGCAAACATGCTAGACGACTGTCTGAGCTCCATTACGGGTCCGCGACAAGAAGGAGCCTTCAGGTCGCGTCTAACATCTGAGGCTACTGCTGGAACAGCCCCGGTCCCGGGGCAGCAGTGCTATAAGCTCTCTACAGGCCCTCTAGTCCACCGGTCCCCAACCCGGTACCGGTCCGTGAGGCTTTGTTGCCGGGCCGCACAGAAAGAAAAACTAATATTTACAATTTCCGTTGTATTTACTATTAGCGTCTGAAAGGTGTTTTATTTTGAAAAACGACCGGATTTTCACCAACGTAACATTCGCCTGTGAATTATCATGCTTTACGCAATACGTTACTAAAAACAGACGTGAACTAGCGAAGATTAAATTAAAAAACAAACGTATTGGGAGAGCTTCTTTGCTAATGGGAAAGTCCAACTGAGGAGGAAGAAGAGGAGGAAGAAAAGAAAACTTATTTTAACAGACAAACCAGGAGTCAGACTTAAAACACGAGGTAATAAAGGGGTCAAAATGGCTTCGGCACCGAGAACAAGAACCCGGATTAAAAGACAAGAACCCTGGAATAAAAACCAAGAACCCGGATTAAAACACAATAACCCTGGATTAAAAGACAAGAACCCTGGATTAAAAGACAAGCACCCTGGAATAAAAAACAAGTACCCTGGATTAAAAGACAAGAACCCTGGAATAAAAACCAAGAACCCTGGATTAAAAGACAAGAACCCTGGAATAAAAACCAAGAACCCTGGATTAAAAGACAAGAACCCTGGAATAAAAAACAAGAACCCTGGATTAAAAAACAAGAACCCAGGAATTAAAAACAAGAACCCTGGAATAAAAAACAAGAACCCGGATTAAAAACCAAGAATCCTGGGGTAAAACACAATAACCCTGGATTAAAAACCAAGAACCCTGGATTAAAAAACAAGAACCCTGGAATAAAAAACAAGAACCCTGGAATAAAAAACAAGAACCCGGATTAAAAACCAAGAATCCTGGGGTAAAACACAAGAACCCTGGATTAAAAGACAAGAACCCGGATTAAAACACAAGAACGCTGGATTAAAAGACAAGAACCCTGGAATAAAAAACAAGAACCCTGGATTAAAAGACAAGAACCCTGGAATAAATACCAAGAACCCTGGATTAAAAGACAAGAACACAGGAATAAAAAACAAGAACCCTGGATTAAAAGACAAGAACCCTGGAATAAAAAACAAGAACCCTGGATTAAAAGACAAGAACCCTGGAATAAAAACCAAGAACCCTGGATTAAAAGACAAGAACCCTGGAATAAAAACCAAGAACCCTGGATTAAAAGACAAGAACCCTGGAATAAAAAACAAGAACCCTGGATTAAAAAACAAGAACCCAGGAATTAAAAACAAGAACCCTGGATTAAAAACCAAGAATCCTGGGGTAAAACACAAGAACCCTGGATTAAAAGACAAGAATCCTGGGGTAAAACACAAGAACCCTGGATTAAAAGACAAGAACCCGGATTAAAACACAAGAACCCATTAAAAGACAAGAACCCGGATTAAAACACAATAACCCTGGATTAAAAGACAAGAACCCTGGAATAAAAACCAAGAACCCTGGATTAAAAAACAAGAACCCTGGAATAAAAACCAAGAACCCTGGATTAAAAAACAAGAACCCTGGAATAAAAAACAAGAACCCGGATTAAAAACCAAGAATCCTGGGGTAAAACACAAGAACCGTGGATTAAAAGACAAGAACCCGGATTAAAACACAAGAACCCTGGATTAAAAAACAAGAACCCTGGAATAAAAAACAAGAACACCTGGATCAAAAGACAAGAACCCTGGAATAAAAAACAAGAACCCTGGATTAAAAGACAAGAACCCTGGAATAAAAAACAAGAACCCGGATTAAAACACAAGAACCCTGGATTAAAAGACAAGAACCCAGATTAAAAGACAAGAACCCTGGATTAAAAGACAAGAACCCGGATTAAAACACAATAACCCTGGATTAAAAGACAAGAACCCTGGAATAAAAACCAAGAACCCTGGAATAAAAAACAAGAACCCGGATTAAAAACCAAGAATCCTGGGGTAAAACACAAGAACCCTGGATTAAAAGACAAGAATCCTGGGGTAAAACACAAGAACCCTGGATTAAAAGACAAGAACCCGGATTAAAACACAAGAACCCTGGATTAAAAGACAAGAACCCGGATTAAAAGACAAGAACCCTGGATTAAAAGACAAGAACCCGGATTAAAACACAATAACCCTGGATTAAAAGACAAGAACCCTGGAATAAAAACCAAGAACCCTGGAATAAAAAACAAGAACCCGGATTAAAAACCAAGAATCCTGGGGTAAAACACAAGAACCCTGGATTAAAAGACAAGAATCCTGGGGTAAAACACAAGAACCCTGGATTAAAAGACAAGAACCCGGATTAAAACACAAGAACCCTGGATTAAAAGACAAGAACGCGGATTAAAACACAATAACCCTGGATTAAAAGACAAGAACCCTGGAATAAAAACCAAGAACCCTGGATTAAAAGACAAGAACCCTGGAATAAAAAACAAGAACCCGGATTAAAACACAAGAACCCTGGATTAAAAGACAAGAACCCAGATTAAAAGACAAGAACCCTGGATTAAAAGACAAGAACCCGGATTAAAACACAATAACCCTGGATTAAAAGACAAGAACCCTGGAATAAAAACCAAGAACCCTGGAATAAAAAACAAGAACCCGGATTAAAAACCAAGAATCCTGGGGTAAAACACAAGAACCCTGGATTAAAAGACAAGAATCCTGGGGTAAAACACAAGAACCCTGGAATAAAAAACAAGAACCCGGATTAAAAACCAAGAATCCTGGGGTAAAACACAAGAACCGTGGATTAAAAGACAAGAACCCGGATTAAAACACAAGAACCCTGGATTAAAAAACAAGAACCCTGGAATAAAAAACAAGAACACCTGGATTAAAAGACAAGAACCCTGGAATAAAAAACAAGAACCCTGGATTAAAAGACAAGAACCCTGGAATAAAAAACAAGAACCCTGGATTAAAAGACAAGAACCCTGGAATAAAAGACAAGAACCCTGGAATAAAAAACAAGAACCCTGGATTAAAAAACAAGAACCCAGGAATTAAAAACAAGAACCCTGGAATAAAAAACAAGAACCCGGATTAAAAACCAAGAATCCTGGGGTAAAACACAAGAACCCTGGATTAAAAGACAAGAATCCTGGGGTAAAACACAAGAACCCTGGATTAAAAGACAAGAACCCGGATTAAAACACAAGAACCCATTAAAAGACAAGAACCCGGATTAAAACACAATAACCCTGGATTAAAAGACAAGAACCCTGGAATAAAAACCAAGAACCCTGGATTAAAAAACAAGAACCCTGGAATAAAAACCAAGAACCCTGGATTAAAAAACAAGAACCCTGGAATAAAAAACAAGAACCCGGATTAAAAACCAAGAATCCTGGGGTAAAACACAAGAACCGTGGATTAAAAGACAAGAACCCGGATTAAAACACAAGAACCCTGGATTAAAAAACAAGAACCCTGGAATAAAAAACAAGAACACCTGGATCAAAAGACAAGAACCCTGGAATAAAAAACAAGAACCCTGGATTAAAAGACAAGAACCCTGGAATAAAAAACAAGAACCCGGATTAAAACACAAGAACCCTGGATTAAAAGACAAGAACCCAGATTAAAAGACAAGAACCCTGGATTAAAAGACAAGAACCCGGATTAAAACACAATAACCCTGGATTAAAAGACAAGAACCCTGGAATAAAAACCAAGAACCCTGGAATAAAAAACAAGAACCCGGATTAAAAACCAAGAATCCTGGGGTAAAACACAAGAACCCTGGATTAAAAGACAAGAATCCTGGGGTAAAACACAAGAACCCTGGATTAAAAGACAAGAACCCGGATTAAAACACAAGAACCCTGGATTAAAAAACAAGAACCCTGGAATAAAAAACAAGAACACCTGGATCAAAAGACAAGAACCCTGGAATAAAAAACAAGAACCCTGGATTAAAAGACAAGAACCCTGGAATAAAAAACAAGAACCCGGATTAAAACACAAGAACCCTGGATTAAAAGACAAGAACCCAGATTAAAAGACAAGAACCCTGGATTAAAAGACAAGAACCCGGATTAAAACACAATAACCCTGGATTAAAAGACAAGAACCCTGGAATAAAAACCAAGAACCCTGGAATAAAAAACAAGAACCCGGATTAAAAACCAAGAATCCTGGGGTAAAACACAAGAACCCTGGATTAAAAGACAAGAATCCTGGGGTAAAACACAAGAACCCTGGATTAAAAGACAAGAACCCGGATTAAAACACAAGAACCCTGGATTAAAAGACAAGAACGCGGATTAAAACACAATAACCCTGGATTAAAAGACAAGAACCCTGGAATAAAAACCAAGAACCCTGGATTAAAAGACAAGAACCCTGGAATAAAAAACAAGAACCCAGATTAAAACACAAGAACCCTGGATTAAAAGACAAGAACCCAGATTAAAAGACAAGAACCCTGGATTAAAAGACAAGAACCCGGATTAAAACACAATAACCCTGGATTAAAAGACAAGAACCCTGGAATAAAAACCAAGAACCCTGGAATAAAAAACAAGAACCCGGATTAAAAACCAAGAATCCTGGGGTAAAACACAAGAACCCTGGATTAAAAGACAAGAATCCTGGGGTAAAACACAAGAACCCTGGAATAAAAAACAAGAACCCGGATTAAAAACCAAGAATCCTGGGGTAAAACACAAGAACCGTGGATTAAAAGACAAGAACCCGGATTAAAACACAAGAACCCTGGATTAAAAAACAAGAACCCTGGAATAAAAAACAAGAACACCTGGATTAAAAGACAAGAACCCTGGAATAAAAAACAAGAACCCGGATTAAAACACAAGAACCCTGGAATAAAAAACAAGAACCCTGGATTAAAAGACAAGAACCCTGGAATAAAAACCAAGAACCCTGGATTAAAAGACAAGAACCCTGGAATAAAAAACAAGAACCCTGGATTAAAAAACAAGAACCCAGGAATTAAAAACAAGAACCCTGGAATAAAAAACAAGAACCCGGATTAAAAACCAAGAATCCTGGGGTAAAACGCAAGAACCCTGGATTAAAAGACAAGAATCCTGGGGTAAAACACAAGAACCCTGGATTAAAAGACAAGAACCCGGATTAAAACACAAGAACCCATTAAAAGACAAGAACCCGGATTAAAACACAATAACCCTGGATTAAAAGACAAGAACCCTGGAATAAAAGACAAGAACCCTGGAATAAAAAACAAGAACCCTGGATTAAAAAACAAGAACCCAGGAATTAAAAACAAGAACCCTGGAATAAAAAACAAGAACCCGGATTAAAAACCAAGAATCCTGGGGTAAAACGCAAGAACCCTGGATTAAAAGACAAGAATCCTGGGGTAAAACACAAGAACCCTGGATTAAAAGACAAGAACCCGGATTAAAACACAAGAACCCATTAAAAGACAAGAACCCGGATTAAAACACAATAACCCTGGATTAAAAGACAAGAACCCTGGAATAAAAACCAAGAACCCTGGATTAAAAAACAAGAACCCTGGAATAAAAACCAAGAACCCTGGATTAAAAAACAAGAACCCTGGAATAAAAAACAAGAACCCGGATTAAAAACCAAGAATCCTGGGGTAAAATACAAGAACCGTGGATTAAAAGACAAGAACCCGGATTAAAACACAAGAACCCTGGATTAAAAAACAAGAACCCTGGAATAAAAAACAAGAACACCTGGATCAAAAGACAAGAACCCTGGAATAAAAAACAAGAACCCTGGATTAAAAGACAAGAACCCTGGAATAAAAAACAAGAACCCGGATTAAAACACAAGAACCCTGGATTAAAAGACAAGAACCCAGATTAAAAGACAAGAACCCTGGATTAAAAGACAAGAACCCGGATTAAAACACAATAACCCTGGATTAAAAGACAAGAACCCTGGAATAAAAACCAAGAACCCTGGATTAAAAGACAAGAACCCTGGAATAAAAAACAAGAACCCAGATTAAAACACAAGAACCCTGGATTAAAAGACAAGAACCCAGATTAAAAGACAAGAACCCTGGATTAAAAGACAAGAACCCGGATTAAAACACAATAACCCTGGATTAAAAGACAAGAACCCTGGAATAAAAACCAAGAACCCTGGAATAAAAAACAAGAACCCGGATTAAAAACCAAGAATCCTGGGGTAAAACACAAGAACCCTGGATTAAAAGACAAGAATCCTGGGGTAAAACACAAGAACCCTGGATTAAAAGACAAGAACCCGGATTAAAACACAAGAACCCTGGATTAAAAGACAAGAACGCGGATTAAAACACAATAACCCTGGATTAAAAGACAAGAACCCTGGAATAAAAACCAAGAACCCTGGATTAAAAGACAAGAACCCTGGAATAAAAAACAAGAACCCGGATTAAAACACAAGAACCCTGGATTAAAAGACAAGAACCCAGATTAAAAGACAAGAACCCTGGATTAAAAGACAAGAACCCGGATTAAAACACAATAACCCTGGATTAAAAGACAAGAACCCTGGAATAAAAACCAAGAACCCTGGAATAAAAAACAAGAACCCGGATTAAAAACCAAGAATCCTGGGGTAAAACACAAGAACCCTGGATTAAAAGACAAGAATCCTGGGGTAAAACACAAGAACCCTGGAATAAAAAACAAGAACCCGGATTAAAAACCAAGAATCCTGGGGTAAAACACAAGAACCGTGGATTAAAAGACAAGAACCCGGATTAAAACACAAGAACCCTGGATTAAAAAACAAGAACCCTGGAATAAAAAACAAGAACACCTGGATTAAAAAACAAGAACCCTGGAATAAAAAACAAGAACCCTGGATTAAAAGACAAGAACCCTGGAATAAAAAACAAGAACCCGGATTAAAACACAAGAACCCTGGATTAAAAGACAAGAACCCAGATTAAAAGACAAGAACCCTGGATTAAAAGACAAGAACCCGGATTAAAACACAATAACCCTGGATTAAAAGACAAGAACCCTGGAATAAAAACCAAGAACCCTGGAATAAAAAACAAGAACCCGGATTAAAAACCAAGAATCCTGGGGTAAAACACAAGAACCCTGGATTAAAAGACAAGAATCCTGGGGTAAAACACAAGAACCCTGGATTAAAAGACAAGAACCCGGATTAAAACACAAGAACCCTGGATTAAAAGACAAGAACGCGGATTAAAACACAATAACCCTGGATTAAAAGACAAGAACCCTGGAATAAAAACCAAGAACCCTGGATTAAAAGACAAGAACCCTGGAATAAAAAACAAGAACCCGGATTAAAACACAAGAACCCTGGATTAAAAGACAAGAACCCAGATTAAAAGACAAGAACCCTGGATTAAAAGACAAGAACCCGGATTAAAACACAATAACCCTGGATTAAAAGACAAGAACCCTGGAATAAAAACCAAGAACCCTGGAATAAAAAACAAGAACCCGGATTAAAAACCAAGAATCCTGGGGTAAAACACAAGAACCCTGGATTAAAAGACAAGAATCCTGGGGTAAAACACAAGAACCCTGGATTAAAAGACAAGAACCCGGATTAAAACACAAGAACCCTGGATTAAAAGACAAGAACGCGGATTAAAACACAATAACCCTGGATTAAAAGACAAGAACCCTGGAATAAAAACCAAGAACCCTGGATTAAAAAACAAGAACCCTGGAATAAAAACCAAGAACCCTGGATTAAAAAACAAGAACCCTGGAATAAAAAACAAGAACCCTGGAATAAAAAACAAGAACCCGGATTAAAAACCAAGAATCCTGGGGTAAAACACAAGAACCCTGGATTAAAAGACAAGAACCCGGATTAAAACACAAGAACCCTGGATTAAAAGACAAGAACCCTGGAATAAAAAACAAGAACCCTGGAATAAATACCAAGAACCCTGGATTAAAAGACAAGAACCCAGGAATAAAAAACAAGAACCCTGGATTAAAAGACAAGAACCCTGAAATAAAAAACAAGAACCCTGGATTAAAAGACAAGAACCCTGGAATAAAAACCAAGAACCCTGGAATAAAAACCAAGAACCCTGGATTAAAAGACAAGAACCCTGGAATAAAAAACAAGAACCCTGGATTAAAAAACAAGAACCCAGGAATTAAAAACAAGAACCCTGGAATAAAAAACAAGAACCCTGGATTAAAAGACAAGAACCCTGGAATAAAAACCAAGAACCCTGGATTAAAAGACAAGAACCCTGGAATAAAAACCAAGAACCCTGGATTAAAAGACAAGAACCCTGGAATAAAAAACAAGAACCCTGGATTAAAAAACAAGAACCCAGGAATTAAAAACAAGAACCCTGGAATAAAAAACAAGAACCCTGGATTAAAAAACAAGTACCCAGATTAAAAAACAAGAACCCTGGATTAAAAGACAAGAACCCTGGAATAAAAACCAAGAACCGTGGAATAAAAACCAAGAACCCTGGATTAAAAAACAAGAACCCGGATTAAAACACAATAACCCTGGATTAAAAGACAAGAACCCTGGAATAAAAATCAAGAACCCTGGATTAAAAAACAAGAACCCAGGAATTAAAAACAAG